>NW_015505481.1:156848-162554 GCF_001515645.1 Sinocyclocheilus grahami | reverse complement strand
GACTATGGTAAGGATTTCTCTCTGCTCTGTGCTCGTCCCATGAGGCACGTCCCCAGTCACTCCAGTTTTCATGTAGAGCAGCTCCCAGTCTTCCTCTCATGCGGGTCTTTTTATCTCTCCGCGAGAAACCGCAGGACTTAAATACAGCTGTATATTTAAACGCCGCTAATTAAGATCTCCAGACTCTTCTCGTTCCTGCAAGGTTAAACATGGAAAACGATGAGATTAGCATGATAGGCGAGCGTTATGGTGATTTCCCTGCAGTGGCTTCCACTGATTCATGATCTTATGCGTGAAGCCTTTGAAACGTGTCTATTGGCAGGGTCGGGTCACGCGTCACTCTCGGTTGTGTAGATCGTATTAGAGCTAATCTCACTGCTGCGGGGTATTGAACTCACTGACCACGAGCTGCCTATTTTGTTTGACTATCTAGGGTTTGATACTGTAAAAACAAAAGATTGTTCGCTTGTGCTAACGCAGTGCTAATCGACACGCAGACCTCAAGCCATTTTTATGTGGCCCGCTTGTTGATATTCTGTTATATCGTGGTATATCTGACACCCGAGCGGAAAACTCAGTTTCCTCAAATAGGCTATTTTACAGTAGCTTAAGTCGTGTCTTATCTAGTCATGCTAACAATGTATTAATGTTTGGAGTCTTTTGATGTTAACGTGCTACATATTATGAAGCTGTTTTTACACTAATACTACACTTGTTTCCATCGGTATCCAAAATAAAAAAGGAAAATAGTTCACTGAGATCAAGTACACTACTGTTCAAAAGTTTAGGTTTGGTAAGATTATTGAATGTTTTCAAGAGATGTTTCATGCTCACTAAAGCTGTATTAATTTGATGAAAAATATAGTAGCGACAATAATATTGTGAAATATTATTTAATTTAAAAATAATTTATTTTGATTTGAATATATTTTAAAATGTAATTTATTCTTGTGATGCAAAACTGTATTTTCGGCATCATATACTCCAGCCTTCTGTGTCACATGATCATTCAGAAATCATTCTAATATGCTGATTTGCTGCTCAAAAAACTATAACTAATAATTTTATATAATAAATTCATATAACGTATATATACCTTATAATAAATTCATAAGTCTGTAGTATAATAAATAAAAATATTAATTTCTTTTAAAAAAAAACTGACCCCAAACTTTTGATCGGTAGTGTACATATAATTTGGAAAGTATTTAATTAGCTTCTAAAAAGGCTATGCTGTGTGGTTAATATTGCTTTAAATGTATTATTTAAAAAAACGTTATATTGTAAGCCAATCCCTTGCCTTTATTCTGAGAGATCCATTTAAAGGCACAATATGTAAGATTTTTTTATTAAAATATCAAAAAAACACTAGAACAGTGTTATATATTTTGCTGACTTGTGTACTTGCATTATCCCAAATGTTTCATGTGTCGCACTCGTTCAGCGCCTCGTTTCGCTTCGACGGCTTTCAGCCTCACCCTGCTTCATTCTACTACGTTAATAAATCCTTAGCTCATCCATGAACATGATTTCTGCATCGGCTGTGGGGATGAAGACCACAACTCCCATGATTCCACACTCCGTCACTGCTTCATCAAACTACGCCTTTGTTTCTTTGTTTGTTTTGAATACGCGCCCTCTAGCGGCAAAAATTACATATTGTGCCTTTGAGTTATTGTATCCAATTTTTTTTTTAGTTTTTATTGTTGCTGTATATAATCATACAGAAGGATGTGTTTGGTTATTGCATCTTCTCTCGCTGACAAAGCACAAAATGCGATGTCCCCATAGCCTTTCAAATTACATGGCTCCTTACATAGCAGTTATCATGAAGAGCATTACCCAACATTTCCTTTGCCAACCTCCTGGTTAACTGCACATAAAGCTGCCTCCCTTAAAACTATATTATCTGTTAACATCTGCTCACTCATACCTGTATTTTGACCTGTCAGTTTATTACATTTTGTGAGTCCTGTAGCAGCCTAAGTGAGGTCTGTTTGTGTTGTGAGGAAGTGACAGATGCTCTGCTGTGATGAGATCTGGGAGAGGCGGAGAGAAAAAACAACTGCAAGGTGTGTATCTCCATAGCAACAAGCATAGTCTGGGACCTGGGGATGCACACGGCATCACAAGGTGTCTGTGTAATAAGTGCCACTCAAAGGAGAGTCTTGTGTGTTTGGCTCCAGAGGACATGCACAGATCTCTGTACACTGAAGTAAATGCTCCCTCATTTACTGAACTTAAAAAAACGTTGAAAGAGAATCCAAAATGCTTTGTCATTTTGACAGATGAAAAAATAAGATACTTAATACTTGAAGAAGGAATGTAAATAGCTTAGTAATTCTGAAAAAGAATTGTGGAACATAATGAAAATTGACTTGAAGAATTGCTACATGAGAGTAAGAATTAAGTGAAAGTGATTGATCGCAAGATTTATTTGTTTGTTTGTTTGTTTTACATTTAGAGAACAGTAGAAAAAGAAAAAGGCAAGAGCTCCTGCCACAGAATGGGGTTTCCACATTCCTGGAAAACCTGGAGCTATCAGAGAATTTTACATGTTGATTTTTAGGCCTGGAAAATTCATAAAGATTTCTATAGGTGATTAGATGAGTGGTTTTTTTAACCGGGGGCCACAGCAAGCTTCTAAGGGGGCCTCAAGACAATTTAAAATGATTGAAAGGCAAAACAATCATTAAAATAATCTAAAATACTTCAAATTACTTTCTAACTTTAATTCACCCCTTCACCCTAGCCTAATTTTCAAAGTGTTAATTCTAGACCTGCAAATATGTAAATTAGGAATAATCTCATAATTTGTATTTTTTTGTACTTTTTATGAACATTTTCTAATTATGCCAAGGTCCAAAATATTTAATCAGGTTGAAAGTGTATGTAAAAATGTTTTTTTTTTTTAAAGTGGGGAGCCAGTTTGTCAATTTTTAGAACTGCTTTTATTATTATTATTATTATTTATTATGATGATGATTGTAAGGTACACTCAGTTTTGAAGTATTTTCTTGGCTAGAAATTGCTGTTTGTGAAATCTCTTATGCAAACCCTATCCAGCCACAGAATATCAGGAAGCCTAGTAAAAACGTAATATATTTAAAATAAATTTATTTCATACTAAATATAATTAAAATCTATTACCATATTTACTGACATATCGCTTGAGACTTACTGATATAAAAATTATAATTAAACTTTATTTTGAGTACTACTTGTGCACAATGCACATTTCTCAATATTATTAAGCCTAAAATGTGTTTTAATGTCACTATTGAAGAGGATTGTATGATCTTTGAATAATATCGGTCTTTAAATGCAAGATATTTAAAGCACTTGAAGTATACTTGCAATAGTTTCACTTTAGAACAATCAAATATACTTTGGTTGGACTTTTCAGCGCTACTTGCGCACAATTAAACTGCACTAACTACGAAATTAGTTGTTCCAGTTTAGTATACTGAAAGAACAATGGCAGGGTATTTTTATTAAGTACATATGTAAATGTATAGTATACTTGGCATGAAATACATTTATTTCATGTATGTTTTAGTATATTTATTTTTCACTAGGGAAAAATTAAAAATACTGCACATTTTTCTTAATGTCATGGAAACTTTTAATGACTGAATGAATAGAACTTTGTTTTCTCCTAACTCATGCTTACCATGATTTTAGTTCCTTAGCATTCAATGTAGCCTAAGTTTTATAAACACTATATCATTTTCTGGAAAACAAGGACGGTTTAAAATGGATCTTAGCAAAACATTTACAACCGAGTCTGTCAAAGTGACAGATGATGATTTGGTGGTACAAACTCTGCCTGTGCTCTCCTCCACAGATGGCCACTAACATGCCTTTGAGAGCAAGTGACGTTCAATTATATTGACCTCAAAAACCTGTTCTCTCTGTGAGGTCTGATTCACATCTCCACATCACAATGCCTTTGTCTTGTCTCGTAACTCACTCACAGTCTGAAAACAGGGCGGAAGGTGTTTTTGATCAGAATAAACCCACTCAGCGTTTTCTGGCCTCCGTTTGAAGTCACGGCTCATCTTGGAAAGCCTGTCATTATGCTTTAGCAGCATGTGCGGAGTGCGTGTCTGTAGTAGGAGGCGCTGTCAGTGTGCTGTAATTACATTTAAGGTGTCTCTTCAGTACTTAGACTGGGCTCAGGTCCTGTAATTTCAGCCTACCATGACATGTTACACCATTCTCATACCTTTAGTGCTTTCATCTGTCCTGTGTAGTCGAAGAATTGAACGTTTAATGCAGGATTTAATTTCCCATCAGTCAGTAAATGAAGATGTCTTTGTGAAAGTGAGAAAGATCTGTGGCACACCGTGAGATGGAAAATACTCCCTCGGGCTGATGTATAATATGCTTTTTTTTCTTTTTCTATTTGTAATGAAGTGCTTCTTAATTCACTGGGAATGCAGTGTGCGTTTGAGCTGTTTCGCAAACAGACAAGTTTAATATCTAATGCGGCCTCCATAAAAAGCTGATGTTTGCTTTTTTCCAATCAGTCTTTTCTTCCTGCTCTAGAACAGTGCCTGGGTTTTTGTTGAGACAGCATCCCATGAACATCCCAGGCAGTTTTTTTGGGGGGGTATAATTTATCTAAGTGCCTGTTTGTTTGATAAAACAATGTTAGTGGATGAGCTTTTGCATGTCTGATCAAGTTGCATTGGCTCACTGTTGCAGTTGTATACTGTAGAAGAATGGTGATTAAAAGAATTTTCCAGGATCAATAAGTTAATGTATATCGACAGCATTTATGGAATAATGTCCATTACCACAGACAATAATTTCTTTTCTTTTTTCTTTTTTTAGTAACAGTAAGTCATAGGGATGCAACGATTCACTCAACTCACGATTTGATTCGATTCACGATTTTGATTTCTCGATTCGATTCACAATTTTTTTTTTTACAAAATGAGATTGAAGACAAATTATAAATTAAATGTGTCCTTTCATTATTGCTTAGACAAAATACTGTATGTTTTTTTGTGAAATTGAAATGTAACACTATAATAATATACTAATATAGCACTTGCATATTACTGCTCTTTTGTTGGTTTTGATTGCTTCTATTGTCCTCATTTGTAAATCGCTTTGGATAAAAGTGTTTGCTAAATAACAACATTTAAATTGAATGTAAATGTAAATAACACAACTAAATTAAAAATGTAAAACAAGCCCCAAATCAAATAAATAACACAAATAAAAGAAATCTCTTCATATAAACAAACTAAGGCTTTGTCTGTGCTCTTTCCTTTTAAAATGAGAGGCAACCACTGCATTTTAATCATGATCCAAACAAAGATGCTGCATACATGCAACATGAACAGTTTTTAATCTAAATTATATTGTATAATTTCTAAATTTGAAGCAAAAACAGAATGGTTTGACTTCAGTTTTGTGAAACTATGCATAAAAAATATCTGCATGATACAGAAACAGCAGATGAGCTGAATGAGACGCAGATTCACTCTCTGCCAGCAGGTGGCGCTTAAAGCGTTTTCTTGGTTTCCGCTGTAAACAAAGCAGCGCTACACTTATGAACTTTAATATGCAGGGCTCCAGACTGCGACCATTTTTTCTGCCTGTGCGACCACCGCGTTGGTCAACTCATAAGCACTTCAATTTCTGTTGCATATGAGAAACATCAAACGGCAAACGAAACTGAAAGCATAACGA
>NW_015505481.1:109759-156369 GCF_001515645.1 Sinocyclocheilus grahami | reverse complement strand
TTCTATTGTCCTCATTTGTAAATCGCTTTGGATAAAAGTGTTTGCTAAATAACAACATTTAAATTGAATGTAAATGTAAATAACACAACTAAATTAAAAATGTAAAACAAGCCCCAAATCAAATAAATAACACAAATAAAAGAAATCTCTTCATATAAACAAACTAAGGCTTTGTCTGTGCTCTTTCCTTTTAAAATGAGAGGCAACCACTTTCTTTTTGAAAAACGTATCTTTGCTGTTTAACTTAAGCTATGGAGGCTTTCTTTTATTTATTCATTTGATTCCTCAGTGTTTGCTAAACGTGTGTGCCATACCTCATCTTACTCGTTTTTGTTAATTTATACATTTTTTTATTATTATTAAATTATGTTTTGTGATAATCAGCATTATGCCACAAATACTGTTTGCTAGAGCTTACCTTGTATTGAACCCGTAACTTTGCTTTAACAGTTCCTGTGTAGTGTCTCTCTATCAGAGCTCTGGCAAGTGGCTTTAATGTGTTTACACGTGAGAGTAAACTGGTTAGCAATTAAAGCGTTTCAGTTCACATGAATCTCGTAACCGCATAATTGGTTGAGGATTTGCGTTGTGTATCTGTGTCCAGTGCTCAGAGAGCTGGATTTAGATGCACACGCGCACACACTCTTTTATTTTTTATTTATTTATTTTTTCTTCTCATCTCCCATTTGAGAGCTCGTTGCATCTCCCTCCCCGTTCCACTCTCAAACCTCCCCTCGCCAGTGCTGTGTTGTGATTGGACGGCCACTGACAGATTCCACAGAAGCTTCTAGAAAACCTTTCATCAAAAGGCCCTTACTGCAGTCATTTTTCACAGCCCCGGGACAAAAGTGTGAAAGATAGAATATGCAGGTACTTCCAGCATAATCAAGAGAAATTAGCCATGTCCATATGCTTCCTGTAACACATTCATAATCGGCTATTACAATGGGCTGACTCTGATGCGAGGAAAGCAGAGGAGGATGGGGAAACTGTAGCGATTGGTCGGCCCAGATCGTGGCAGGCAGGCTGAGCTGGACTTAAGTAGGGATTGATGTCACTGATTCCAGCTTAGCACTGCGACTGCGCCACTGGAGCGTCTGTGCTGCAAACATGGCATGAAAGAGAGTAAGGGGCCGCGACTGGGGGAGGGACGTGCGGGTGAGGGAGAGAGAAAGGGCGAAATTGAAAGGACATGTTAATGCTAGTTTGGCATTCATGTTTTCATGTAGCATTAAGCCTGCGTCACATTGGGCCTCTCCAGTATATAATCTATAGTGTATGTGATCCTCTTTTTCAGCCAATAGGAATGAAGCAGTACATTCCGGAAGGTGTAGTTCACCTGAGTGATTTAAAAGATGTCTTGGGTAACAATTACACATACTAGCAAGCAAAATATAACTTTTAACATATGACGTCAGGTGTTGGCATCCAAAAGCTTGAACTGGTTGCATTTGTTGCATTCCCATAGTTACTGCTTTTTAATTAAAGTAACTTGAATTCTTGTTAGCAGGTCCTCAACACAAGCACATGCACTACACTTCAGCACAGTGGTAATCTCCCCTTTTCTCATCTTGCTAAAACTGCATAAAATAACACTATTTCAAAATGTACTCTCCCTATCCAATCCCATGCAAAGCACGGTTGTTACAATGCTACATTAACACAACTAAAATAATTCATATATTGTAGTCCCAAATTCATGTTTGGGAAAAAGTAAATTGGTTGAACATGATAAAAAAAAGAAAAGATAAAATCTTTAAAAAAATTGTTTTTTTTTATTATAATCAAGCAGGAAAAAATCATTTCAATCTTCTAATTCAGTATTTTTTTCAATCTTTTGTTGGTTCAACGATTAACACCAAAAGTAGACAAGTGTAACCTATTAAACTGACCAAGTGCCAGTACCAAGTGATGAACACATCGTTGAATCAGTCTCCCCATCCTCTCAAACGACTTGTTCATTTGAATATACATGAATATTTTGCAGTCATTTTGCAATTTTTTGTGTAACTAATGTATAATGACTAGTGTTGTCATGGTACCAAAATTTCAGTATTCGGTACCAATGCCAGTGAAAATCCACGGTTCTCGGTACCAATTTCGGTACCACAGCAAAACACAAAAACTTGCTAATTAAATTTTTTTACTATACTTTCATTTAATCCAAACTGTGTACATATTTAATTTTAAAGGGCTTTTAAAACCTTCTAGAGTTATTCAGCCAAGAATAACAACTAAGTTAGCTAAAAAAAAAAAAAAAGGCTCAGAACTGCTTTTCTGACTGATATGAAACAAACAATGTTAACCATTTGTGCGTTCTCTCACACGCATATTTTAGATTCACAATTCATTTAAAAGCTTCTGTTGTGTAAAAAATAGTAAATGTCATCATGTCCTCCTGTTTTTTTTACCCTAATAAAAGTTATAGGAGCATTAAATACTTAATAAAGAAACTTAATTCTACTGTTCATTATATTAGTGTTAGCCGCGCTTATGCTAGCGATTAACTACTCTAATAACAGCAATGTTAATTTCAATCCGACGCTCAAATTAAAATATTGAATAATATTCATAACAGAAGTATTTAATTTTAAAGGGCTTTTAAAACCTTCTAGAGTTATTCAGCCAAGAATAACAACTAAGTTAGCTAAAAAAAAAAAAAAAAAAGCCCAGAACTGCTTTTCTGACTGATATGAAACAAACAATGTTAACCATTTGTGCGTTCTCTCACACGCATATTTTAGATTCACAATTAATTTAAAAGCTTCTGTTGTGTAAAAAATAGTAAATGTCATCATGTCCTCCTGTTTTTTTACCCTAATAAAAGTTATAGGAGCATTAAATACTTAATAAAGAAACTTAATTCTACTGTTCATTATATTAGTGTTAGCCGCGCTTATGCTAGCGATTAACTACTCTAATAACAGCAATGTTAATTTCAATCCGACACTCAAATTAAAATATTGAATAATATTCATATCAGAAGCAGTGTTTCTCACAGACTTGCACTCTATTTGTGGCAACATATATGCAAATTCATTCTCTGGCAGCAGGAGGCGCTTGTAGAGCGGGAGAGATAGAGGTTTCCCCGGTAACAGCTGTAATCAAATAAGTGTTGCGCTCACAAATGCTGCTCAGGCATTACAGGCAAGATGAAATGAAAATGACATCCATCATTTTCTGAAGACAATCGGTTTCCTTCAGAAATAAAGTGATATAAAAACACCCGCACCGGGTTTCGTCTTTGACACGTGTGGTGCTCATGTTTATTGAACGAAGTCAAAGCCTTTTGTGGCAGGCCGCCACGAATAAATCAAATGTATGGGAAACACAAATATTAAAAATTAAAATGAAGCTTACCTGCTTGAACTCTTTCATTTGATCCGGGTGTCTGTCTTTAAAGTGTTTTGTTAGTTTGATGTGTTTCCTCATTTTGAGGTCGCCATGTCTCAGTGCTTTTATGAAGAGAGTGCATCTGCACACCTCTCGAATAGCGCATCAAGAACTGGGTTGACTGGGTACTTGGTACCACCAGTACTTTAAAAAAACCTGGTACCGTAACGTTTTCATTTTTTTTAGTACCGACTTGGTACCGAATTAGCGGGTCTTTTGACAACACTAATAATGACTATTAATCAGTAGCTGTTTGTATTACTGTTGGATGATATGCTCCATAGTCACATCGTCCTATCATCAACCTGTGAGACTTACTTAGTTTCATAGCCGGATAGTACTTACTCCAGGGTATGGCTAAAAGCAGCTTAATGTTAGTGTAATCTATTAACTACACATTATATCTTTTTAGTCATGTAGCATATGGATGTCATGTCAATTTTTTTTAATATGAATGAATTTGTATTTAACATGATCAGAATTTAATAAAAACATGTTACTGATTTTAATGCTTACATTTCCTCAGTTATTCAAACAGCAGCTACAGAAAACAAGCAAAGAACTTTTACATTATCAAAGAACTTCAGTCTAGCGTGAGATTATGCACTTTAAAAACACTCCCGTTATAAGCAGCGAAGCTAGTTACACCGCATGGTCAATTAATCTCTTATACTTACATCGCATGTACACCTGTACTTCGTTGTTTATGATGAGAGAATTCGCGAGAGAGCAGAATTTAGTCAGCGAGCACGCACTCAACCACAAAACTCCAGTGTTTCAGCGACGACTCGTCTGAACACCTCTGATTGGCCATTGCATTTGTAGCGTCTGGACCAATCCAACACACTATATATTCTCTTTTTATATAACAAATACTCTGTAACCTCAGTTAACAAGCCATATGAGGACCCATGAACCCTTCCCCCCGGAATGCGTAACACCCCAGGAAGTCGAACAGGCCTCTTTGTTGCATGGCAACCAACGCTGATATCACTGGGTTTATTGGCCAAAAGTATGTAAAGCAGGGAAAATCCCTGCATAAGAAAGTTATTTCCCTTAACCAGGAAATCAACGTTCTTAGAATTGACAAGACAGTTGACCCTGAGTGGTCAGCTAAATATGCAGAATTTAGTCAGCGAGCACGCACTCAACCACAAAACTCCAGTGTTTCAGCGACGACTCGTCTGAACACCTCTGATTGGCCATTGCATTCATAAACTCAACATATTCGTGTGTGATTGGTTATAACGCGCAACACTGTAAAAACACGCAAAAAGAAATATAATGGAGCAAATGAGCCCTAATATTAATTAAATAATAATACTAGCAGAATAATAATAATCGTCATCTTGATTCTGCATCAGACACAGGCGATATCTCTGACTATCGTCTATCGGCACAACCCTAGTTTATATACCATCATTTGATTTATGTCAGTCGCAAAGCTTTATCGGATGAGTAGTTTATTCCCTCATAAAGTCATTAAGTACATTCTTGTACCTTTGTCTGTTTTCCTTATTTTTATATACTTACACGTTCACATTCTTCAAAGCAAAGATTGTAATGTTGTAATTAATTTTGAAGTGGATTGGTTTGATTCATGACTTGGACCTTTTTATTGACATTTTCTACAGAGAAAATAAAAGCAGGTTGAGTGGTCACCGATGTGTTTTATTACAAACCAGCAATTTGTATTAACCAGTTTGCAGAGCTTTTTTAAAGTTTTGTGGTGTGTTCGATGAGGGCCTCCTGTGAATAATTTCAGTGCATCAGTGTAGACCTATCTTTGTATGCATTTTGATATTTCACCCTCTTGTCACTCTGCCTGAAAATTCTGAAGCTACTAAAATCAATCAAAGCCTAGAAACCCAAGTGTTTTTTTTTCTCCTCCAAGCTCCACCACCAGACGGTGTTTTTTTCCCCCCAGCAGAATAAGCATCTCCCCCGTCTGCGTTACGTAAGTTCGGTACTCATTCACGCAGATGTTTGCGCTCCCTCTGCTTCATCTTTGCCTCTGCCTCAGGCGGAGATCTGCCTGGATCAGGCTCTCTGATGGCTAATTGTGTAACCGTTTCTGCCTCCTCCACAACACAGATGCGTTAAGATAAATGGCACTTTCGTTTCCTTTCGTCTCCCTCCACGAGAGCCCCTGTGCGTCTAGACCGGCTGTGATAGGTGGAGACAGGCGAACGACATCCGCGATGGTCTCGCCACCCGCTCATCCCTCCCGAATCCTCTCATAGTTGTCCCTCTAAAGACACTTCCTGTTTGCTTTCATTATGGCATGTGCTAAAATTAACTTTATCCTTCCCTCTCCCCCTTCTCTCTCTCTCTCTCTCGCTCTCTCTCGCTCTCTCTTTCTGTCATTCTTTCATCTCTGTGTCCACAGTGCCAGACTCTGCCAAGCCCAGCCCCACCCCTCCTCCCCCCACCAACCCCAGCACCGCCACCAACCCGTCTGTGCCCTCAGCCAGCAGCAGCACTGGTGGCAATGGCAAGCGCGCACCCTCCGGCAACCAACAGCAGCAGCCGGCAGCCCCTCGCTACCCGCCCCGAGAGGTGCCCCCTCGTTTCCGTCAACACGAACACAAGCAGCTACTGAAGCGGGGCCAACCTCTGCCCGCCGGAAGTACAGCTCTTGTGCAGCCAGTGTCCGCCAACCCTGCGTCTCAGCCCTTCTTCTGCCAGACCCACCCAGGTCAGCCTCGCCTCCATGATGTACACAGGGCGGCCTGCTGAGTCAGGGTGCAGCCAAGAAAACACTTAACGCCTATAGTTGGTGGTCTGTTTTGTGGTTTTGTTATGTAATATTGCAGGAAGGTAGAAGAGCTGGTTGTGGCAGGGGGTGTTTGGATGGTTTGTACAGACTATCAGCCCATTCTCATGTGGTACAATAATGTAAAGCTGCTTTCTTTTGTTCTATCTTTTGTTTGCTGGGGTTGGCAACCATCTGCACGGTTGATAAGAGCAAGAGAGATTAATATTCAAGTCACTATTAAATATTGCAGTATTTATTATTGATTTATTTGTGCACATCTTTTTTTTTTTTTTTGCTCTCCCCCTTGCAATGGCATCTCTGCAGAAGAGCTGGGCAATAAGGTTGTCCAGTAGATGAATTCCCCTAAAGCAGCCTGTCAGTCACATGAAACGATTACAACAAATGGCAGCAATGTCAATTTCTGATGTTAAATTTCAAACCAAGTGCCACTTTTTTTTCCTTGTGTAAAGGGATAGTTCACCCAAAAATGTGTGTCTGTCATTACTTACTCACCCTCATTTCGTTCTAAACCCGTAAGACCTTCGTTCATCTTCAGAACACAAATTAAGATATTTTTGATGGAATCCGAGAGCCTCTGACCCTCCATAGACAGCTAGGATATTACCACAATCAACGCACAGAAACGTAGCAAGGACATCAGTAATGTGACATCGGGGGTTCAACTGTAATTTTACGAAGCTACGAGAATACTTTTTGTGCATAAAGAAAACAATAATAACAGCAAATAGCAATTCTTCTCCCCGAGTTACCGTCTTCCGCCATTTTGGAGAGTATCCCAGGATGTAATAAATGTAATGAGCGCTGTTTACATTCAGCATGCTGAATGTAAACAACGCTCATTGTGTAAAAAATTTTTAATAAAAAAAATGTGTTCAAATTAAAATACTTCATGTAGCCAAAAATTTATCCAAGAACCAAATCAGAATGTTATTGAAATTGTGAATTGAAATTTGAATCGTATTGGGAAATTTGTATCTTAATTTAGCCCTAATAAAGAGATTTGAATAAAAAAATGAAACTGGCAAGTTATAAGAAAATTTAAGAAAAAAGCTTTAAAAAATTGTCTTAAGAACCATTCCTTCCTCCATTCCACCGCCCTGCGCCAAGCTGCGTTTGAAGCTGCATTTTTGTGTATAAGGTAAAAAAAATTGAGATGCATTTTTTTGTAAAGTTGAACTTATTTAAACTTGAGCGTTGCATTTTTAGAACGGCGTGTCAAAACGCAGAGCACAGTGTCAAAGACGTCGGTCTCACGCTTGTTTACATAGAAAAACAATGGAAAATTAGCACAGTGAAATGAAAAATCACATTTTATGTGAACAGCCCCTTATGAGTGTGGTGCAATAGATGTGGTTCAATAGGTAGTAAATGGCCTAATTTGTTCATCACAGACAGGGTCATGTTGAAATCTCCTGTTGACATTTAATCAGGGTTGGTTTGTTATGTAGTGTTGTTTGAGCTTATTCATGTGTGCCATGTGCAGTAGGTAGTTCTGGATGCTGTTTTTTTTTTGTTTTTTTGCTGTCTGTTTTGCAGGCGAAGAAAACTAGATGGAGAAAAACGTTCTTGCTGAGTTGTGCTTTGCTACTTCCTGTGTTTGGAGGCGTGTGGGTGTGCCAAGAGTGTTGTAGTTTGTACGTGGACTTGGCAATCTTCTGCTGTGTGTCTGTGGCTTCATGATTTGCAGTGGCAGAGCGAAAGAACGAGTTAAAAAGGAAAAGGGAGAGATGGCGGACGATCAGCTCTATCGGCAGGGGTGATTCACAGCTTACAGTAAATGTGCGTGATTCAGAAGGAGTCTCCTTTGATTGGCATGGCACAAAAATGGGCTGTCTCATGGACTGTTCTTCTCTCCTCCCAGAGTATTGATTGGCTCTTATTTGTGGTCTGAAGGGAATCATGTGTTCTTCTCAGCTCTGGAGTCCTAGTTAAGAGCAAGACCAGAGCCCTGTTCCAATTTCTAGCAAACTGTCTTCCTTGATCATATTTTTTGGAATCATTGGCACTCAATGAAGACTCTTCTTTGTAGTGAAGCAAAGCCACACAATCGCAATCAGTGTAGTCTGATTTCAAACAAATGACTCGTATGGGCTCCTTATTTTAGTGAATCAAAACAATACAGTAAGACTAGTGTAGTCCAATTCCTAAACGAGTGAATCTTTTGAGTCAGTTCTTTTTAATGAATCAGCCACTTACAACTTATATCGTACTGAGAGACTTAAACCAGTATAGTTACAGTCTGGTTGTTTACATAGCAGTGTGTAATTAAAGATACACAGTTTTGTCAGTAATATTTATGAAAATAATTGAATAAATTTACTACTGTTCTTATTTAATACATAACCTCATGAAAAACTAAAGTAATCAAAAAGTCTGTGAATAGACACCTTTTGTAAGAATAATTTTATTTATTTATTTATTTATTATTTCCTCATTTTACAATGCAGTGGCATTTATTTTTCCCAAATAATTGTTCTTCAAATAACTACTAGCTGATAATTGAGCCGTTAAAGGGTTAGTTCACCCAAAAATGAAAATTAGCTTGTGTTTTACTCACCCTCAAAACATCCTAGGTGTATGTGACTTTCTTCTTTCAGACAAATCCAATCGGAGTTATTGTAAAATTTGTCCTGGCCCCTCCAAGCCATTCAATGGGGGTAAGCGGGTGTTGGTTGTCAACAGTTCAGAAGATGTGAAATAAAGTGCGCGCATCCATAATAAATCGTCCCTCACACGGCTCCGGGGGGTGAATAAAGGCCTCCATTAGCAAATCCATTAGTGTTGGGCGATATGGTAATTTTTCAAATTGTCATATCACTAGTCCGTGAGATCGCCGATAGATGGTATTATCGTGCATGGGTGGGTTGGGGCAAGAGAGAGACTCCCTGTACTTGTCATAGGCTATTTCATAACTATTTGGTGTTTTAAACAGCGCGTGAGAGAGAGAGAGAGTCTATGGAAGCACCACAAATCTAAATAATATACTTTCAAAAACACTGATAAACTAACATGTTAAATACTAAAATATTTAAAACAGCTAGTTCATATATATATATTCAGATACAACAGTCATACATCGCTATTAGGACCGCGCGTCCTTTGACAAATTTGCCGCATCAGAGCACGGAAGTTATCGGTCTAAAAGGTCTGCAAAATCAGTCAACTGTGAAAATCAGAAGTAGATTTATTTTAAAGACCCACCAGTTAAACACTAAATATTGGACGTAAACGAACACGTTAAATATAAAGTATTTAAAACAGGTAAGTTCATACATTTGGAGTAAATGTAAATTAATCGGATAACGTTACATCAGTCATACAGCGCTCCGGACCGCACGCCCCATGGTGAGCCCGACACACCACTAGGTGTATGTGACTTTCTTCTTTCAGACAAATCCAATCGGAGTTATTGTAAAATTTGTCCTGGCCCCTCCAAGCCATTCAATGGGGGTAAGCGGGTGTTGGTTGTCAACAGTTCAGAAGATGTGAAATAAAGTGCGCGCATCCATAATAAATCGTCCCTCACACGGCTCCGGGGGGTGAATAAAGGCCTCCATTAGCAAATCCATTAGTGTTGGGCGATATGGTAATTTTTCAAATTGTCATATCACTAGTCCGTGAGATCGCCGATAGATGGTATTATCGTGCATGGGTGGGTTGGGGCAAGAGAGAGACTCCCTGTACTTGTCATAGGCTATTTCATAACTATTTGGTGTTTTAAACAGCGCGTGAGAGAGAGAGAGAGTCTATGGAAGCACCACAAATCTAAATAATATACTTTCAAAAACACTGATAAACTAACATGTTAAATACTAAAATATTTAAAACAGCTAGTTCATATATATATATTCAGATACAACAGTCATACATCGCTATTAGGACCGCGCGTCCTTTGACAAATTTGCCGCATCAGAGCACGGAAGTTATCGGTCTAAAAGGTCTGCAAAATCAGTCAACGGTGAAAATCAGAAGTAGATTTATTTTAAAGACCCACCAGTTAAACACTAAATATTGGACGTAAACGAACACGTTAAATATAAAGTATTTAAAACAGGTAAGTTCATACATTTGGAGTAAATGTAAATTAATCGGATAACGTTACATCAGTCATACAGCGCTCCGGACCGCACGCCCCATGGTGAGCCCGACACACCACCACAGAAACAAGAATGAGATACGTTCTAACATAACTGTGGCATTAAAATCAATTAGTGAGGGCTCGGTTAAAATATTGCACATATATAGGCCGTTCAGATTACTTGTTAAAGTGCAACGAAATACCTTATATCAGCAGACGATATGTGTCTGTGTTTGTGGTTGTAAACTCCTCCACTGGCTACAGGCTCCTCATTTGCACGTGTGCGAGAAATACAGTGCTGAATGAAAAAAACGGGGCAATTTGATAATAATAGCCGAATTAAAATAGGCTGCCTAATAATAATAATAATAATAATTATATATTGTATATATATATTGTAATTATATATTGTATAAGTGGCATGAAAATGCCACTTATACAATAGTCAGCATTTGTCAGTACTTAAACTTAAGTAACATGATGCCTGCTCCCGGGACGCCAGACTGAAGTTGTAATAAGACTGCAAACCCAGCCACAAAGTTGAGGTATGAATTCACAACCATCTGACCCTCGGAAAGCCACTGGGTGCACCTGAAATAAATAAATATAAGCCATAATGTAACCTACAATACAGTATTTCAATATAAAATGTAATCTAAAATACAACAGAATTAATAAGAATACATTACCTAATATAATCAGCTTCAGAGAGTCTTGAAGCATCAAACATTTCTCCACATCAGCTGCTATTCTTTGCACCTACAAGAAATAATGAAAATTATCAAGTAATTTTTTTAAATGCATTACATAAATGAGACCAAAATGAACACCCAAAAAGGCATATATTTTAAAATAAACTCTTACATTTGATTAATAAATTCAATTATAATAATACATTGTAGAACTGTACCACCAATCAAATTAAATAATTTATAATGCAAAATTACAACTGTGTTATGACATTAATGTTTTACATAAATTTTTGAAATTACAAATAAGAAATGTTGGAAAAATGCTATGATACTTTTTAAACGTGAAACTAAACCACCATTAGGTGAGTGAGTCAATTGAGTCGTTCATTGTACCGATCCGTTCAAAATGCTGAATCATTCAGTAAACACACCAATGAGTTTTGCTTTGATCTTTGTTTGGAACGATTTTCATTGGTGAAATAGAACAACAGTCAATATTGTGTCTAATAAGTAAGTAACTTAATGTTAACTAATTGTGTATTGAACTATGTAACATTTGCAATCGTGATATTCAGCAAAACAGCTCGCTTATGCTCCTTAACAATATCATGTTATAAATAAACTCAACAGTTTGAACATTTACCTCATGTTTCTTGTGAGTTTGTGTGTGCCGTTAAGGTTATTTGTTTTGATGTTGAATGTAATAAAATAAGTATCAGTCTCGCGTTTCGATGCTTCCCTTGGGGTTTTTTTTGTTTAGTTTTTTTTCCCACACCCAAGTTTTAATCAGGCTAACTTGTCCAATCGGGCATGTAAAGATGTCTTTCACTAAAAAATTGTCCCGGACAAGCTTTAATGTCAGTACAACTACAGTGGCAATAGACACACATTTACATGTAACGTTAGTTTCTAATTATAGTAAGTTGTCATGTCAATATGGGACAGCTGAACACATATAAACAAATTAAATTTCACATATTTTGCTGTTCGTCAGTTATTTCGACAGGTGGTAGTTACTATGACAATCGTTCGCACTGGGCATTACGTTAAAAGTTGGGTAAACACTACTTTAATTGCTCTCAATAAGAAAATTAACTGCCAAAATGAGAAAAATGCAGCATTTAGCCTAACTATGCTATGATAGCAATTTCCAGCTTACTGCACATGCCAAGGCCGCTTGTCTAAATGTCTGATAGCAGGCTATTGTAACATGATATCCATGATAAAAACCAGGAGCTACAGTGACCACACCTGCTAAAATAATTACAGTTGACATGGAAATATACTGTTAACAACTGTAAAACCTTATTTGACCCATAATGCATTGCGAATTACAGCTACATCTTGTAAAATGTTTAAACGGTAATATTCTGTAAAATTTTACTGTAGAAACTACAGCAGTTTTTTACAGTGCAGTTATGAGCTGCAGGCTGTGTAATATGTGTGATCCAGTGCTTGAAGTGGGCCTGTACGCACGATGCTTCGATGTCATTTTAATGTTGTCTTTCCTGTAATGCCTGATAAAGTAGAGTTTGTGACTTACTTGATTACAGTCCTTACCGGGGAAACCCACTCCAACAGCGCCTCCTGCTGGCAGAGAATCAATTTGCATTTGCAAGTCTGTGGGAAACACTGGTGTCGGCAAAAATAAACAAAAAGCATGCTTCAGACCTGGTTTGAAAAGGCACTTAAATTTTGAGCCACTATGAATTAGGTTACTACTACTATTACTATCTTGTACCCTGCAATAATCATTTACTCAAACTCTCTTTTATGAGATGAAGGGAAGAAAAAAAAATCGGCAGCATATACCGGCCATCGGCTGCTCTGATTTCTAAATATCGGCATCGGCCAGAGAAAAACTCATATCGGTCGACCTCTAGTAATAAGAGCTCCCAGCTTTCTGTGTGAGTGTGTGTTTTTACAGGAAGCCACTGGAATGCAGCCGAATGGCCCACAGCTCTTGCTTCAAGCCAGCAGTAACAGCACAGAGGCTGTATTCATTTAGCTCGTCTCTTTTGCTCCCCCCCGTCTTTCCTACAGTCGTCACATGGATATCTAATGTAAAACAGCACAAGGGACAGAAACACTTTGCCTCCTATCTTCAGAACCTGTAGGAGACGATGCTTTTTTACTTTTGCGTGGCCTGATGCCCCATTTCCATGTGTCTGTGTATATATCGGATTACAACTTAAATTAATGATGATGTGTGCTATTTTCTATGTGCTGTTTTGTGTCATTCTTCTATGTAAAAATATTGGAGAATTCTAGAACACCTGTACATACTATACTGTTCAAAAGTTTGGGGTCAGTAAGAATTTTCATGAAAAGTATTGTTTATTTAGAGAGGATGCATTAAATTGATCAAAAGTGATAGTAAAACATTTATCATTTAAAATGTTACTTATTATTTAAAATGTTATTTATTTTTCAGTATCCTGAAAAAAAGTTGTTTGCCACAAAAAGTTTAGGCAGCACAACTGTTTTCATCAATAATAATAAGAAATGTTTCTTGAGCACCAAATCAGCATTTTAGAGTAGTTATAATAATAGAATTTTTAGAATGTCAGAACAACATTTTTTGGCGATTGGTTACAATTAAAGTCAAGTCGAATAAGGCCAGTCAGTTTTCTCAGTGGCCATTTTTATAAGCACAAACACATAAGCTTGGCCATGCAAGTGCATGTGCATTCTAAATCTAAACAAACTGTAAGGCAGGAACATCGTCATATTGAGTGTTGTGATTTCTTTTATTCATAAATGTAGCAGTGGAGCATCTCAGAATATAGTCTCATATCACATAATTTCTGTCCTTGTGGTGTGATTCATCAGACAGCAGTTTGCGTCAGCAGTATTCAGTGTCTTTCATTCCAGGGCAGCGCTCAGTATGCCAGATTGGAGTATTAGAGGATTTAAAGTGACGTGACATGTGGCCAAGTATGGTTACCCATACTAGGAATTAGTGCTCTGCATTTAACCCATCCTTAGGGGGCATCCTTTCAAACAGCTAGTCAGAGCGTATCTGAATACAGTCGTTATTTTGCAGTAGCGTTTGTTGATGCTAGAGGCACATGCATTACACACTTCACCTTTAAGGTCTAGTGTATTTGTTTCTGCATGTCGTTTTGAGGTTTACATTGCTCAGTATGGCCAGCTGCTCTGTGGAGTGCATTACAACTTCCAGGCCTGCTGTTGCAGGGGAATTATCAGCTCATTATGGGCCTGTTTGCCTCAGTGAGTCCTGTATTCTCTTCCCCCGAGCCACCAAACAGACCTGAGTACTGGCACTTGTCCCAACCACAAAAACTTTCGCTCTTTTTCTTTTCCTGTCACACCCACACACACTTACATGCATCCTATCAACGCCAACACTGTTGTGACCAGGAAGTAAAGTTGACCGGGCAGAGAGGGCCCAGTTCAGGGAATGTTTATGAGGACTTCCCCAAGTACAATGGTGTGAAGCCTCTCTCTTTTCCCAAAAGTAAGAAAAAATATTCTGGCAGTCTAGTTTGCTTCAAGGCAAGCCAAAATGGCTAACTTTCATTTTCTTTGGTTTGCAGATACAGGCATTGAGATCCAGAAAATAGGATTTGTCAGCAAACTATAACAATAACATGCTCTATTTACGCATTTATTTTGGCCTCGTCTTGATTAGTTGTTGGGTTCTTATGCCTGTATTAGTTCTGCTATCATCAGTTGAAGTCGCCCCCTGCTGTCCAGTGCAGGTGGTTGCCCAGTGTCTGCCTGTTCCTGATGTCACATCCTGCCGTGAATAAGCGGGAGCGTGATGTAGTACATCAAGACTGATGGTTGTTGCATAAGACCCTTATGTATGCTAGCTCCTCCTCGCATTCTCCCACCAAGCGTCTTTGCAACTGACACACAGCAACGTCAGCAAAGCCCCCTGTTTTTCGCCCCATGGTACCACTGCTGTTTATTTGTACATGAATGCATATACAAACATAGGCAGCATATGGTGCTGTTTTCTTGGATATAGTTTATGCTTCTATTCATACAGGATAAATTTTTTGGGGGGTGTACTAGAACACGCTCTCATACTAGGTTGTTCGAAAAACACATTATTTTTCACATATTTTACATTATTACAACACCTCTCTCCCCAGTCTGGCATGAACGGCTCGAATAGTTCCTGTATCAAATGAAGGCCTGCCTTCTGAAATGTGAAATGTGCTGTGATTGGTTAGCTGGGCCAGTGTGTGTTGTGATTGGCTCCACTCTGCGCCTGGTCGGGAAATGTCATGCCCCTTACCATAGCCGCCTGCGAGCTTCAGTGTAAATATTGCTTCAAAATCAAATAAATCTGAGCGCGATTTAAACCCGGATGATTGTAACCACTCTAAGTTCGTCTGCCTTGGGGAAAACTAGCGTGTCTCCGACAAAAATTATAACACTCGTTGCCTTCTCTAGTGCAGCTCAACCGGTCTCGTCCCATTCGTCGGTATTTGGGATATCACAAATCCCGGAAAATATGCGTTGTAGTCCAAACGAGTCGTTCGTTGTAGTTTTTGAAAAGGGATTTCTGTTAAATAAAATATCTCCTTTGGAAGTGGACTTTGAGCTTTGTAACTTTATCATAACTAAATGTCTCCTATTGTTATTTTTTAAATCTTTTGAGAAATATATCATTAGAAGTTGAGCCAAAAGAGAAAGAGGTGCAGATCTAAACATTTCAATGTATTAGCTTAAGAGTGTCTAAAAATACTTTTGTTAATTGAAATTCAGCTAAGATAAAATAAATGTTATATAAAGTAAACAAAATAATTAGAAATGTTGCCTTGGCAACTAACTAAAAGCTTCTAAATAACTGAAATAATACTAAAATTACTAAGTGAAATAAAAATAAAACTCTCTAAAGAAAAATATAAAAACCAAAACTTTAGTTTACAAAGTTAAATTGTAAAATGTTTCAAAGGTTTATTAAATAAAAAAACAAAAGCTTAAAATATAAAAATACAAGCTATTTTTTATATAAAAATGATACGCATATATAAATAATACTAAAACAACACTGGTTCAAACTAGGGATGTGCATTTCAAGCAAAAATAGTATTCGAAGATAGCTGGGAATTATTTGATTATTTGATCCATACCCCGCATGCATGCACACAGGTATAGGCTACACACCCTTAAAGGGGTCATATGATGCTGCTAAAAAGAACATTATTTTGTGTAATGAAATGTGTTTATGCGGTTTAAAGTTAAAAAAATGCAAAGAGAAAGGAAAAATTGAAATCGCATCATATGACCCCTTTAACAGAGAGAGAGAGAGAGGGAGATAGACCATTCACGCTTTCAATCTGCATGATAACAAACAATTGAATTCATTAGGGGATAGGCTATCTTAACTCAAGCCATATAGTGATTGTAACATGCTGAAACACATTAAAGGGGTCTCGCAAGTATATCGTTGGGTATGTGGCTTTGTTTGCATGCTAGGTTTGCTTTGACCCCTTAACGTCACAAGTATCGCTGGTATTGTATCAATATAAATTGTGGGCATCAGGGAGCCTATATTAATATGCGGGCTATTGAAATCGCTTTTGAATGCGCACTTGCTTTATTTCACTTTCGAGATTCGCAATCACACATCCTCTGTTTATACTATGGAGCGGCAGTACTTGCCACATGTTTTACAAGATTAGATTTTTGTCAGTGGTGCTCAGGATCCGCAAATCATTCGCCGATCGTCCTGTCAGTCATCTCTCCTTACTCTGTGTATGTGGTAAGTGACCTTTTATGTACTGTATTGTAACAGGCTCCCGCTAGCAAGCGGCTAACCATGTCCCCTAAGTGGCTCCATAGAGCACGTTATTCGTTTTCTGTGCCTTCCCGAATACAGATTCAGCACAGAAAAAATTCTTGACCAGGGGCGCATCAGGTACTCACGAGCGAGACTATGAGTGCTCCAGAGAGGGAACAAAAGGTCAAAAACAAAAAGTGGATCCCATTGCAAGAAACAAAAATAATCCACATCCAGGCACTCACATAGCAGGCAAAATATAAAAAGCCTTTATTGTAAGACAGGGCTACATGTTAAAAACGCCGCACCGCAGATTCAGCACACCTCTAACCCAATCGGGGGTGTTTGCGGTCCGCACCAAACTCTTATTTGACATCGTCCCAAGTTACCGTTATATGCCATACAATTCTACAGTCAGTGTACGCGTGAGACAGTGTTCTTCTGTTGTCTTTGACAGCTTTTAGGTGTGTTATTGGCAGCTCCACCCTCAGCTTACATTAATGCGTCACCACTGCATCAGCACAGAAAACATGGGGAATTTTTTTGACAATACTCGCACAACATATTCGATATTCTATTATTAAATCAACTAATCGAATATTCGAAAATAGTGACCCATCCCTAGTTCAAACATGTTTAGTACATGTTTATATAGACCGAAAATTGAATAATAGTGCAGATGTCATTTTTATAAGACATGAATAGATTAGTTTTAGGTAATTTTATTATTGGGCGAATTATTACACGTATACACTCTTGATGATTTGAGATTAGCACAACTAACTTTAAGTCCAACTTTTAATTGTATATTTCTCACAAGATTTAAAAATAACAATGGTTGTAAAGGATGTTCCTCAGTGTTTCCAAGCACGTTCTGCTGTTTTATGGCGCTTTTCCACTGCGTGGTACGACTCGGCACGGCTCAGTATGGTACGGTACGGCAATGCACGGCTCGGCTCGGTTTGCGTTTCCACTGCAGTTCAGTACCGCTTTAGAGTGGGCGGGATTATTCACATGTCCTTATAGTTGCGCCGCCTCTACTGCTGCGCGACTCCTGAAAAACTTTTTCATTCCGCGTCGCCCCATCAAGCTCGCTGGATCCGCTCCTCTGCTATCAACGAGAGGAACGTCTGTACTTCCTCAACAGACAACGAAACAGCCACTTTTTGGTTGTTAAAAAAGGTGCGCTCGTTGCATTCGATCCTTCGCTGACTGTGCTGATTTAAATCTAGCGGTACTGTTGTGTTTGTGTCGCAAGTTCAGTGACGCAGGTAGTCACTGGGCATAAATTGGTCCAGCATTTGTCTGGACTAATTTGTCTCCAACAAGGGATGGTAAACTCCTTTGTGTACAGTACTCTGGCACTCTGACTCTTAGGCTGATGAGACACGGGGCAACTTTTTGCCGTCAACGGGCAACCAGGTGAGGCACAGGGCCCACAACCGATCTAAAGTATCCAGATAGAAATTTGTTACCCATTCTCAGTGGGAAAGTTTCCAAGAAACATTCCTCAAAAAAAGTTGTCCTGTGTGTCATCAGCGTTAGTAAGAGTTACTACAGAAAGACACAAACGAAACCAACCAATAACTGTTTAGGTAGTGAAACTTAGAATTTACTGGTTTGAGGTTTTCATAAAAGGGTCATTTGCAAGCATGGGAATAATCAATAATGAGGCTTTGATTACATCATTGCATATTTGACTGGGAAAAGCTGCCTTTGAGTTGGAGTATAATAAGAGTCTGTTCTCTTTGGACTTTTGTGTATTGTGTGTATGGGAGGCGCTGGGATCATTTGTAAACAATGCCTTCCTTGATGCCAAGAGCTAGTGTGCTTTTGTAAGTGTTCATCTCTTTTTCAGTGTTTCTATCCCTCCAGTACTGGAGCCATCCCTTCTTTCCTCCCAGCATGCATGCTTTCCGGTCGTCTTTCTTTCTCCTCTGCATCATTAAAGCACGGGCACACTCTATGCAGATATTTAGCCCTTGGCCACCTGCCCGCCTCCATGTGAGCCTCATTTGGTGTGTTTATCCTGTTTCCCATTCAGCCATTGAAGTGTTGTTTTCCTCTAAACTTGGAACCGCACCTCTGGTATGCAGAGCTTCAACTTCACAAACCCACTGTACTTTTAATATTACAAAAAAACTGTATCCTTAAAATCAGCCAGTATGACAGGGAGCTGTGTGTGTGTTTCTGTGTATGCACAGTCCTTGCAGTGCAGCCTATGCTCTGAGGCTGGCTTGCTTTTGTGCATTTATTCAGCTCGCTCTATTGTGAGCGGCGGTGCTAATTGCAGCCTGAATGGTCTCGGCTAAATGTTTTGTGACAGTTTGAAAGCATGAAAGAGAAGAGGGGCACACAAGAAAAGGAATCCCTCTTTTTTGTTTTGTTTTTCCTCCCTCCTAATGGCACCACGGAATGCTCTTGGCTTTAACCTTCAACTCCCATGCAACCCTGTTTCCCCTCCCTCACAAGAAAGTCTCCTCTCCGAATCAGAAATAGAGGTAGATATAAATAAAGCCCGGGTGAGGGAACAGAGATCGGATCTTGCCGAAACCGTGTGGGACGAACGGGGTGGTCGCTCGTGTACTGAGCTGCAGCTCCTTGGCAGCATTTCAAATATGAGCCTCAGAAGCCTCGCGAGCAGCAGACATATTGTAACAGGGATGGCCAGCGCTCTGCACGCAGCCTAGCGCTTCTCTCAGGATGGTTGGGCGACATCTCTCTTCAGGTACTTTTCCACTTCTCTGCGACCCCACCCCCTCCAACCTCATAGTATGATCCTCCACGCGCTGATAACATGCTTTTCCCTTGCTTTGCTCTCTGCTGTACTGCTGCTGTTTGATCTGGAAGTGTAGCATTCATATAACTGCAAAATAAAATGCAAATCCCTAAAGCTATTGCGTTGCATGTTAGAGATTAATGCAGGGCAGAGGTTTGCTGCGCCATCTGATAAGCTTTCTTCAGCGAGACACTGTAAGATGTTGATGGCAGCTCTAAGCTTTTTTGGCTTTAGTTCAGATTTGATAAAATGGCGTCCTTTACTACGCAGTGACTCTACAGAAGGATAGCTTTTGTGTTGGAAACACACTATACTCTCTTTCATAGACTCCTTTTTCTTGTCTTTAGTTAAAAGTGCTTTTTTCCGTGGTTGGTGACAGAAAGCCTGGTGTGCACAGGCGCTGCCACTTTGCGCAGATCTGATACAGACTGAGCCGTGCCTGCTCATGTAAATCCACATAAAAACAACAACAACAACAGAGTTGAGCAAGTGCCAAGAGGCTGGGCAGCATTGCCAACTAATTAACACACCAGGATCCTGGTATCCATATGTGGGCATTTGCGCTGCTTTCAATGTTGTTATCAATGTGTCATATTTAGAATGAACATATTTCTTTGAAAGCAAAGTCTGTGGTTGTAATCTGTCAGTCCAGCAGAGGGAGGTGGTTGTGGTTGGGAGAAGCAAGGCGATGACAGCAGTGAAAAATAATGACTCCGGGCTAGCATATACATGTGAACCAACACATGCTGTTAATGCTGCATTTTTATTATATTATACATTTTTATTTATGTAAGTTATGACATAGCTACTGTGCTGATGTAAAGCATAATTTTTCTTAAAGCAAGCCAAGAAAAAATGTTTTGATCGATCTAGCCAGATCTTTCAGTAAATGGTCATTTAGATGAATGTTTCAGATAAATTTTTCAAGTGAAATGTAAATCTTCTGAGAACTTTGCATTTGTCTGTATTTGTATAGATTTAATTATTTTCTTAAAATCAAACTTTTTGTAATCTAATAAAAAAAAATTTGCAATATTGCTAATTGCATTTATACATATAATGTATTTTATCATTACATGTATAAAAGCTAAATTGTGTTGAGTGGTCATATGAGTGAATGAAATTAATATAGGTCATATGCACATTATTTCAATAGTTTCTCTTTCTTTCTTTTTCTTTCTTTCTGTAGAGCTGCCCCCACAGAGTGGCCTGGCAGCCCAGTATGAGAATATATCCCCCAATCGCAGTGCCACTACAGCCTCTACCAACAGCTGCAGCGGCTGGGATCCACTGATTATTGACAAGCGCGATACGGAGGCGTGGCCTTCCATTTCATGCAAAGAAAGCCACGCCCCTGCAGGATGCCCCTTGGACACTGAAAGTATCAGTGACATCAGCAGCATGAGTATGGCCACAGGAGCTGGCCAGCAAGGCCATTTCTCCGCCAATCACCCCAGCAAAGCCAATGCCAGCCACTCAGGAGGTCTACTCTCTAGTCAGGGTGGGGCCGGCAGAGGCTGGGGCTCTGGCCCGTCTCCTGCCAGTGGAGGAGAAGGGAAAAATGAAGTCTCCAGCACATCAGTGGGAGCCAGGTGTTGGGGCTCCTCTAACTTTAACTTGAACTTAAACCCCAACGCTAACCCCTCTGCCTGGCCAGTTCTGGGACATGAAGGGACCGGCATGGGTGGCGGCAGCTCTGGAGGAAGCAACCCTCCTCCTCCTAATCTCTGTAGCCCACCTGGCACTCTGCCCAGTCAGGGCCCTAGCAGCAGTGGCAGTATAGGTGGTGCCAATGGAAATTCTGCAGGTAATGGTGGCAGTGGCAATGGCAGCACCTCATGGGGTAGTATTGTGCCCAGTGACTCCTCAGAGCCACACTCCACCCCATCCACGAATGTGTCTTTCAGCTCCGAACCTCAGAACCTTAACACTGATGGACCAAATCACACTAAGCAAGAGCCCAGAAGCCCTGGCCACAGCCTGCCTAACTGGGGGGTTGGACCTGCAGGCATGGGCTCGTTTGTTCAAAATCCAGGAGGAGCCTCACAGGTCAACGGGGATGAAGAACCTGTTTGGGGTAATGGAGATGCCAAGTCTGGTGGTGGCTCAAAAGACTCTGGTTGGGACTCAGGGAGCAGCTGGGGACAAGGAGGGGCCTCAGGCACTTCTGGATGGGGACAAGCTGCCTCAACTGGAGACTGGGGTAAGCATTCCAACAGTGAGGCCAAAGGATGGGATTCCTCAGGCTCTCCCACCCAAGAGCAGCAGCTCAACTCTTGGGTCCGTGGGGCCAATGCCCCAGCCAGTGAGGGAAGCAGTGACAGCATGGAATGTCATCCTCGCAGGAGGGTCTGCTCATCAAGAGATGAGGCTTC
Organism: Sinocyclocheilus grahami; assembly: GCF_001515645.1. NCBI lineage: Eukaryota > Metazoa > Chordata > Actinopteri > Cypriniformes > Cyprinidae > Sinocyclocheilus > Sinocyclocheilus grahami. Next base: position 134,512 of record NW_015505481.1, on the reverse strand, counting down.
CCCTATTCTGCCTACCCAGGATATGGACCCTCGGGTTCTATGTAACACAGGCTGGGGACAAACACCAGTGCGTCAACACACCTCTTGGGAGACCGAAGAAGCTGCACGCGCCAACTGTAAGAATGACGTTGGAACTGAATCATGGGGCTCGTCCTCAAATGCAGCCAATGTAGGACCAACACCAACTTCTAGCAGTGCCAACCCAAACTCTGGCACTACATCCAGACCTGACTCTGGGGGCAAGAATGAGGGCCCCTGCCCCAGTACTGGAGCTGCACCTGGATGGGGCACAACCATGCCATCACCCCAAGCTAGCTCTGGTTGGGCAGATCCTACCAGCAACAAGAAACCTTCCAGTGGTCCAGGAAGTTGGGGCAGTACCCCAGCTGGAGGTCCAGGTGGCAATCTGCAGAAAAGTGGTCAGACTTGGGGATCAGAGGAGAAGTCTCCTACATGGGAAGACAGTCACGCTAAAGCCAAACCACAGGGCTGGACTGAGGTGCCCAAAACTTCTCACGGATGGGGCAATGGACCTGGTGGAGAAAGCGGGTCTGGAGGAGAATGGGGTGAACCAGGAAATGGAAAGAAAAATGGTCCCTCCAGCTCTACTTGGGAGGGAGAGGGTACCGGCTGGAACGAGAGCTCCAGAAGATGGGGAAAGCCTGCTCCGGGAGTAGGAGGAAACTGGGGAGATGCACAAAACTCCAGTGTGCCATCACAAGGATGGAATAACAAGCCCCAGGAGGGCACCAATGGCAATAGTGGCAGTGGAAGCATGGGTTCTTGGGGAGGTCCTAACTCTGTAAAGCGGAGTGGCTCTGGATGGGGAGGAGGAAATGGTGGAGGTGTTAAACCTGACCACACTGGAGAGCCCACTGGATGGGAGGAGCCCTCTCCACACTCCATCCGACGTAAGATGGAGATCGATGATGGTACCTCAGCTTGGGGTGACCCAAGCAGTTGCAACAAGACAGTCAATCTCTGGGACAAGAATAACCCTGGGATGCAAGGCAAACCAGGACCTGGCGATGCCAACAATGTACCCAGCAACCATCACCATCACCATCATCCCCACCATAACCAGCCTCCCATGCAGACCCACAGCCATGGAGGGCCAAATTCAAACAATAATCACATTTCCCCTGATAACGCTGGCCCACATCAAACAGGGCCACCTCACAATAGAACAACCCCTATGAATCCAGGTAAGAAACAAGACTTTTTACTTTAACATACACTGTCAATGACCTTTACCTGGTTAAAATGTATCACTCTACTTTTGTTTGATAATTTTGGCATACAAGTGAAGAAAAAAAACTGACAAATCATGCTAAGAGAACACGCTAACAGAACAAATAGAAATGTTAGAAAAGTATTTACAATTTGTCTGCGAGTGTAGTTTAACATAGTGTTTGAGCCAGGAGGAAGTGTGTAATTAGAGTTGGGTCGCCATCTGTGGGGAGTATCACTAGGCCTCAGCAGGATACTTGGAACAAACCCGATGCCCTCTGCTGTTTGTGTGTAGCTTTGCACTACCTCTGCCAAAGCTGTATTTAACATGGCATCCTCAGATCTCCCTTGTGCCAACAACTAAACAGACATTTAACATTACTGCTACAAAGTGACTTTTGTTTTTGCAAATTGTTTTCAATTAAATAAAAGTCTCAAAATGAATAAATTGTGAGATTCATCTTAATTTTTTAATTCAACTTCGTACTCCAATTGTTATGCTAATAAAATTATTTGTGGATGGGAAAAATGCAAAATAGGAAATAAACATTTAGACCAGACTGTATACACTACATGTTGCCAGCCTCAAGGGCATTTAGTATATGGCTTATGATACAGTGAAAACTAAAGGCGCACTTGTCCTGAGTTTTGCTGTATTTCTTTGCAGGATGGGGCGAGATGACAAAGGTCCATTCAAAACCTGAGCCCTCATGGGTAGAGGCAGCCGCCCCTGCAGCAAGTGTGGACAATGGCACTTCAGCATGGGGTAAACCCCCAGGTGGCTGGGGTGATAATGGCCCTGAGGTCTATGGTCGAGGCAACGGACCTCCTGGATCTGCCCCCTGCAAACCTGGTTAGTTTTATGAATGTAGATTTATTTATTAAAGTAAAAATATTTTTAGTTGCATGATTTTGTGATTTAAAAAAAAAAATCACATGCAGTTATTCGGTTGCAGTAGAATTGTGTTGGAAATAGATGGTCTGGTGGTATATCAGAGCTTTGAAATGTGTAACAACAGGGCCCCCTGTTGTTGTAAATAATGCACTACAGGATTATACATGTATTGGTATCTCAGTAAGGACAAATTAGTTATTTCTGTTGTTTGTAAACATAACCAATCGCAAATGTTTATATGTGCTTCTACTATGGACACTTTCAATAATGTGTGTTTTTGTTCCTACAGCCCCCAAATCTATGCAAGATGGCTGGGGTGGTGGAGAGGACATGGGCCTGTCTGCAGGGCAGTGGGAGCAGGATGAGGGTGACATGTGGAACAGCACTGCATCTCAAGAGAGCAACTCCTCCTGCAGCTCCTGGGGCAACCCACCCAAAAAGGGCCCACCAAAGGTAAAAAACAAAAACAAAATAAAAACTACTTAAGTTTATTGTAGGTGTCATGCTTCAGTTCATCTGTGTGTGTTTTTCTTTAAAGGGAAAAGTCCCAAACAAACAGGATGATACTTGGATAATGAATCATCTCATCAAGCAGCTGACTGACATGGGCTTCCCTGTGAGTACTGCTTATCTTTCATAAAAGAGCATTTCTCCCTCTGTATATTTGACGGTTGTCCCTGGGATTAGTTTTATGATACTGACTGCCTAATTGTATATTATAGATTATCCAATTGCTCAAATTAATTGGATTATTAAAATCAGTCTTTGTAATAAGGATTAATACCAATGGTGTTTACTGTGTTTTTGTTTGCCTCTGCAGAGAGACCCTGCAGAAGAGGCTCTCAAGAGCAACAACATGAACTTGGATCAGGCCATGAGTAGGTGTTATACCTGCAAAATCTTCAGTTCCTTCAGAGCTTCTATGCTAGAATATTATATTCAAATATTATTTGTCTGGTAGGTGCCCTGTTGGAGAAGAAGACCGAACTAGATAAACGGGGGATGGGAATCTCTGACTACAACAACGGCCTTGTCAATAAACCAATGGGCTGCAGGCCTTCAGTCATCTCCAAAGAATCCTCCTCAGATCGTCCCCCCTTCTTGGACAAGGTATGTGCTTCTTACAATTACAAGTCAGTACATTTCAGTTATTGCATCTAGAAGTCTTCACATTGTGCTGGATTTTGTTTGTCTCGTTTATTTATTCACTTATTTTGTTATCTGCTCTTTAGGATGCTGGGCTAGCAGATGATGCCCAAACCTCACCGTTTATGCCTTCTCCGAGCCTGAAGCTCCCATTGGGTAGTGCTGCACTCCCTGGCCAGAGCCTTGGAGTTGCGATGCAAAACTTGAACAACAGACAGGTGGGTCTCTGAAGATTAGGGATGTGCGGGACTAGTCGACTAAACGGTACAGCTCCTACTAGTCGACACTGAAAACAATAGTCGATTACACGACAGAAAAGAAAAAAACTTGATTTTATCATTCAAATTACCGTCATTTTAACATTGCATTGAAAACATTTTAAATAAGTTCAAATAAAATGCTTGAAAAATAATGCATTATTTTAAAAAGTTTATCTGGGCGGAAACAACATTTTTACCTCAGACCTCACATGCGTTTTCTTCGTGTCAGTTGCGGCGAGTTCAAAAATGACCATGCGAAAGACGAGCAAGGTGTGGGATTATTTTGAATTAGAAGGAAACGGAAAAGTTTTGTGTAAACTGTGTAATGTCAAATTGTCTTACAATAACTCTACTGGAGCGATGAGTAATCATATTCAATACAGGCACGTAGGCGTTAGCTTAGAGCAGTGGTTCTCAACCTTTTTTTCCACCGGGCCGCACTATGGTCCAAGTGCAAGTCTCGCGGGCCACACACATACATTTACATATTACGTCAGCAATACAAACCAACCTGATTTATAATATTATAGCCTAAATATGAATCTAATCGATTACATTCATTGAAATAAATAAATAATTCTACTCCCCATAAAACCCAATTTTGTGAAATTCAGCTTGAAAGGAGTAACAGCAAAATCATAGGCGAAGTTTCACTTTTATGCGTGGGGGGGGCACCCACTGGCAGACGAGCCACGAGCACATTTTTTTATATGTTCTACATTTCATGTATTTATGTAACACATATTCTACATTAAAAAAAATAATTTTGAATGAACAATAACTGCTGTACAAAGAGTAAAAAAAATAAAATAAAAAAACATACCTAATGCAGAAAAGCCACCAATTTTTCCGAATTGCATAGATGACCACTATCTTTCTTTCATCTCTTCTGATACATTTTCAGTCAAATCGTTTTCTGTGTGCTAGATCAGAGCTAGAGCCCTGCATTTCAGCCCTTTTTTACGCCCCTCGGGCTGGGCTTCGGGACAATTTTCACGTCATAGTTCAGACGCGGGCAGGGCCTCGGGCCTGTTTTAGGCATCTCCTTATTTTTATATTTTAGACATCCATCAATTAGTGATGAAAAAAATATTGGCGCGCTGGTGGAAACAACACGAGACCGTGCTACCGTGACTATCAAGAGCGGCTCGACGGTGTTTAGTGTCCCGCAGCAGCAGCAGGTGCGTGCCGTCAGCGCAGCTGAAGAGTTCTGCGTTCAAATGCATGCAATAGGCTTAAGTTTGCCGCAAAGCACCGACAAAAGTAATTACCATAAATGCGTCAGGGGGGAACAGTAAGGAGATATTTGAATTATTTACTAATAAACTAGTGTTTTCTGAGTCGGTGTCGCAAGGATGAAGTTGTCGATCCTGACTCGCCATCTCTTCATTAGACGCACCTTTAGAGAGAAGTGCATCTTTACGGATTATGATCACAATGAAATAGTTTTTGATTTGTTTTATTTCGTTAAGTAGTAATTTAAAGCTTTCTATAGATATATTTATCATGTCTGTGAGGCATGTATTCGCTGAGTTTCGGTTCATTTTTGTGAAGCGCTCCTGTTGAAGAAGAGACGGCAGAAAGCGCATCATGTTTGATTTCTTTATTTTATAAAAGCACAAGGTTTTGTTGATATTGTGAGTGCACACAAATAAAAGTAGACCCTTTACAGTTCCGAATGATGTATTACTCTTACCTTTATGAGCAAAAATGACGGCGTATCCACTGAAAAAAAATGCAAGTGATCGCGCTGGCGCCTCCATGTCCTGCAAAGCGTGCTTCAGCTTCCACTGTCCGCGCAAACTATTGGATACAGCGCACATTTATCTAGGTTTAACGTTAAAACATTGTTATATGCTTGAACTGTATAGCTTATATTTATTTAGTACATTTTAAATTAATGTAAAAACTAAAATGAATTGTAAAACAAAGTAATTTTTTAAATTGTGTTCAACATGGTGTGCCGCATTTGAATTTGTGACGGGCCGCGGGTTGAGAACCACTGGCTTAGAGGCTGGCCAAAGCCAGCTAATGTCAATCCCATCCGCGCCATCTATTCCTCTAATGAAGACCCACTTCGGTGGTGGTGCGGGATGTCCTGGCGCTTTCTGAAACTCTATCGGCTTGCTTTTTGTTATCTCTGCATGCCTGCGACTTCAGTTCCTGCCGAGCGCGTTTTTTCAAGTGCAGGAATTTTATTGTTAATCTCCTCAGGTCCCGTCTTTCACCAGACCACGTTGATAATTTCACTGAACAAATAACGCATGGTCTGAGTAAGTAAAATGTGCATTGTTGCATTTTGTTTTTAGATGATATAGCCTACACAAAGTAAATTTTTAAAAGCCGTTTTAATGCTATTTCTTAATAAACCTTCCTATTTATTTTGACTTGTTTTAATATGTTAGCTAACGTTATATGAAGATGAAGAATTCTGTCAGGCTATTGATTGATTTTTCACTGTTCTGCATTTCCCCAGCTGATTTGAATAAATAAGCTATGCTTTGGCCGACGTTGAGTGTATACTCTTCTTTTTTCTTTCTTTTTAACGACTACCTAAAATGAAATGGTGATAATGCGAGGCAAGTGTGCAGCAAGCGGAATTCATTGAGGGATTTGACAGTGTGATTCATAGATTAAGTATTTCAAATATAGGCTATTATATATGCTACACGCACGCACAGAGGTTTTTTTTTCTTACCATCTTTAGGGGGTTTCTTGCTTTTAGACTAGTCGCCTAGTCGGAGACAAAACTTTAGTTTAAACGTCAATCAAATTAGTCGTCGCGCACATCCCTGATGAAGATCTAGGTGTATTTTGTATTTCAACATTGTGTTAATCATCGACCACCTGGCTGTTAAGATACTGATATCTTGACTGTTAAACTGGCAGTATGAGGGGATGACAGATTTGATCATATCCTCAAAGTTCAATTCTGAATTAGTTATTTTGTGTGTGTTTGTGTAGATGCAGAGTGGAGTGTTTGGTAGTGGAGCAGCACAAGCCCGGGCCCTGCAGCAGCAGCCTCCTCCCCAGCCGTCAGTGCCACCTCTCAACTCGTCCCAGCCTAGTCTACGCGCTCAAGTGCCTCAGTTTTTCAGCCCTCAGGTGTGCAAGCAGACGCATGTGGTTTAGCACCTTATTGTGACACTGACTTCATTTGGTGACACAGTTTTTCACCACTTGAGTATATGTGGGAGTGATGAATCCGACCATTTTGTTTACTGACAGGTTCAAGCACAGCTTTTACAGTTTGCAGCAAAAAACATTGGTCTCAACCCTGCACTTTTAACCTCACCAATAAACCCTCAGCATATGACCCTGTTGAACCAACTTTATCAGCTGCAACTGGTAAGTGCCAGTCTTTCGACATCTTATTGAGCTGTAATTAAATAAGTTTTTTATTTGTCAGAAAGCTTAAATTTCACTCCTAATTTTTCTTTGTAATGAAAACTTGTCACTTTGATCTTGCAGGCGTACCAGCGTTTACAGATTCAGCAGCAGATGTTGCAGGCACAGCGCAGTGTTTCTGGCCCCATCCGACAGCAAGAGCAGCAAGTGAGCAGTTCCTTCCCACAGCTTAGGGTCACCATGATGCCATTCAAATCTCACAATTCTCAATACTGATTTGTTTGTGTGTTTGCTTTTAAGTTCTAATATCACACTTCTATAAAGTGTGCTGTGTTCACAAGCATGTCTTCTTACAGGTTGCACGTACAATCAATAACATGCAGCAACAGATCCAGCAGCACCAGCGGCAGCTGGCTCAGGCTCTGCTGATGAAACAACAACAGCAGCAGCCACCCGCCTCACACCCGGGCCTGCATCCCAGCGCAGGCAAATCAACTCTGGACACATTTCCAGCCCATCCCCAGGCCTCCAGCCTCTCTGTTTCCGACCTTCAGACCAAAGAGCCGCAGTCTTCTCCAAACTCCTTCTCACCCTACACTATTTGTGAGTTATCAGCACTGTCTGTTATTGCATTCGTTCTGACTAGTGAAGATCCAAATATTCTTCTATACATTGTTCCCACAGTCCTAGTAATCCTGGAATTGCCACATAATTTTTAAAGTCTTGAAAAATGTCATACACATACCTATAGTGAATATATTTTTTCAAGTTGGCTCTAAAATGTATCATCAGCTAGATACTGATATAGATGAATTGGTTTGTGAGCAAATCTTCTTTTCTTTCTTTCCCCAATAAGTCTGTCAAACCAGTTCACAAATCAAACCAAATGATTTATTGGAAAATAGGTCTGAATCATAATGATTTTTAAAAACCCTCATTCACTAACAAATAATTCAAAAAGTCAAGTTATTTTCTCAACCCCACTGATTCTTGCATATGTGCTTCTCTGTAGCTGGATTGAACCCTAACATGAATGTAAACTGCATGGAGGTGGGTGGCCTGTCCATTAAGGACTCTCCTCAGCCTCAGTCACGCCTGTCACAGTGGACACACCCAAACTCCATGGAGAACCTCTCTGGCAACTCCTCTCCAATGGAGGCCAACTTCAGCAAGCATGGTACACCTCACTTTTATAGTCATCAGTGAACATGTGGCATAGTAGTTAATATCAGGCCTGATACTGATGATTTTCCATATCACCAATATTATACAGGTGCCATCTCTACAGGCCCTAGTCTGGGTCCCCCAAGTAAGCCCCCGCTGGATGACTCCTACAGTCCCTACAATCTGATTCCCAGCTCCGAGTCTCCTGCCAGCCCCCTGGCACCTCATGATAGCTGGGGTCAGGGGAAGAACACCAATGACAAGATCTCCAATGGGACCAATGTCACCTGGCCTCCAGGTGACTAACTGGCAACTCTAAAATCTCTTTGGACTAGTAGGCTTATGAAAGCTTTAAGCGGATTTAATATTGTTTGGACATTTTTACACTTATAAACCAACTGAATGTCATTGTACTAGATTAAAACAACATCAAACCAAGTAGCATCTGCAAAAAAATAAATATTTTTCAAAATGAGGTGTAGAGGTGCACCACATTAAATATGGACGTAATCCACTGTTTGACAAAATAATATATTCTTTAAAAAAATTTTTTTTAAATAATCCAATATTTTGTTTTTCTGCTATTTTATATATTTATTTTTAATACATGCCTTTGATTGGTTCAGGGTTTCCAAAACTGTGGTTTTGCAGCATTCAAAAACGTTTTCAAATAATAAAAACATCAAAATTAAAATTAATTGTTAAAATTTTAATGGAAAATTAAACGCACGGTTACATATGGATGCGCACTAATATTACATCAGAGTCCAGCTGTTTGTGTAGTTATCAAACGAAGATGCTCCACAACGTGCTGTGCATGTTTATGTATGGGCTTTTTCGGTTATTTTGATCCAGCAGATGAAATGAGCTCACACAACTCTTGTGTACTCGCAAAATGAGACAATGGAAAAAGCGAGGAGAGCAGCCACTTTTGTTTCTGCAGTGTTAGCCGCAAGACCTCGCCGAACGATGTGGACTCACGCCAGAAGTCAGGACTGGTGGAAGAATATTGTGCTCAGTACGTTTACTGATGACCAGTGACTTGAACATTTTCGTATGCGACGACACGCATATAATGCCAAACAAAGCCACTGTGCACCGCCAGTTTATTAATTTGCCTAAAGGAGAGAAGCTTCAGGCAATCGTTGAAGGCTTTAAGGACAGATGGGTTTTTCCTCAGTGTGCAGGAGCAATTGATGGATCTCGTATACCCATCACCCCTCCTTTTGAAGATGCTAAGGACTATTTCAACTGAAAAGGGAGCTATTCCATCATATTACAGGCTGTCATCGATCACAATTCACTGTGAGTGCAACTCTGTATGCATACAGTAATTAATCGGCTTTGTTTTAGCTGTTGTGTTATACAGCTGTTTATATGTAAGCACGTTAAAATAGTTGTCTGTCACCTAATGAACAGGTTTACCAATATCGATGTGGGATGGCCTGGCAGTGTGCATGATGCCCGAGTGCTACGGAACTCCACCCTGTTTCACCTTGCAGAGAATGGCAACCTGTTTGCAGCAGTAAGACTGTATTATTTTAATTCTGCACATGCTACATAGCTTATGCAGTATTTCAGGCTCTCTGAGTATTGTAACTTATGTGTTAGCTTTTTTGGTTTGTTTGTTTGTTATAGGACACACAGGAAATTGAGGGTGTAAATGTCCCCATTATGCTTCTTGGAGACCCAGCATACCCACTCTTGAGCTGGTTGATGAAGGGATTTCCAGACACTGGTAATCTGTCTAGAGAACACAGGCGCTTCAGCTACCGTTTGAGCCGTGCATGCTTGACTGTGAAATGTGCATTTGGGCAGCTGAAGGGGGAGGTGGAGATGTTTGCTGAAGAGAATGGAAATATGTATATCACGGGTTCTGACCATTATGAGCAGCTGCTGTGTCCTTCACAACTTGTGTGCATTGCACACTGACAATTTTTTGGATGCAGGATGTGGAGGAGACTGTTGAACTGAATGCACCTGACTTTCCAATGCCACATGAGAGAGCAGAACAGCCATTGCATGTTAGACAGGCACTTTCACGTTATTTCTCCAGACAGAGTTGTAACTACTGAGTTCGTTGAACACTACAGTTAAATAAGAAATTTTATTTTACTTTACTGAGTTTTTTTTTCTTGTTACTGTTTTATGTTATCCATGACAATAAAGTTGCATAAAAGGGTCTGTTTTATTTGATTTGTCAAGACCCCACTTATTTATGTCTAATGTACTTGTTTGGCATATCTTGTTTGTCAATTTCTTATCTATATTGGCATATCCATATGAGAGGTATGAGCATGTTCTGGCTATGCAGTGCTTTTAATGTGTAGATTACTCCATGGAAGGGTCTATATCGGGGGTGGCTAACGTCAGTCCTGGAGAGCCGCATCCCTGCAGAGTTTTGCGCCAACCCTAATCAAACACACCTGAACAAGCTAATCAAGTTCTGAAGGGTTACTAGAAAGCTACAGGCAGGTGCGGTTTAATTAGGGTTGGAGATCTACAGGACTGGAGTTCGCCACCCCTGGTCTATAGAAATTGTCATGATTATCCACTTTCACCCAAAAAATGACCTGTCCCTTCAGCACATTCACAAAGGATTACAAAACAATTGGTCTTTTCAAAAACCCCCAAACTTTTTGTTCATTTTGTTTTTTATGGTGGTTCATTGACAAGTAATAAGTGTATGTGCTCATTTTCATTGACAACTACAGTTCTAAGTAAAATAACTTAAAATAGGTTAATGGTGGTCGATTAAAATATGTATTGTTGTCAATCACCTTTTCTTAAGATATTGGGCAACAACAGGTAAACAACACTGAGAAGTAAACCACCAACAGCACACAGATCCCAAAGATAAAGTTTATTTATATATTTTTTAAAAGTATAGAATAAAGACATGTTAAGAATTTAGATAAATATGTTGATAAAAATACTGTATCAACTGTACAACATATCTGTATCAGTGCACAATGTAAGCAAACAAATCACAAATATTTATAGATAAAAAAAAAAAAAGTTAAAATTTTAGAAATAGAGAAATAAAAATCTGCCTATATTTCTCACTGCACACATTTACCAAAAACAAAGATATGTAGTGTCTTATAGAGTAGTGCTTTTTTTTTTTCTTGGGTTTTATCTGTCGTCCGGTTGAGGAGATCCTAAAACAGGTGTGCTGCAGCTTGGCATGTCTGAAGTGGTGTGAGCCAGTTGACTTGTAAATGCTGGATGGTGAAATGATGTGCTAGGGTAAGATGGGTAACAGGGATAAGGTGCTGAGATCAGTGATGTGATGGACTGCATCGTCATCCCAAATTTTTTCCTCTTGGGCATGCTGTCTCTCCTGCATCCTGATCAACATCTCGTCGTCCTTTGAGTCATTAATTGCCTTGGCAAACATTTCCAGCGTGGTTTCAAATTTGTTTTTCTTTCTTCTCATACCGCTCTCATGTGCCATTCTCCTCCTCTTACTGCAAATTGCAGAGGGTGTAGCGCCATCGGCCCGTTCAGGTGTGGTATCTATCTACACAAACGGATAACATTTAGAACAGAATATTGGTATGAGTTATGTACTCTTTACCTACTCAAATGCTGCGTTTAATACTGATAATTACAGTTGTAATTGCAACATGCAAGCTAGTACACTCTTGTTCTTTCTAGAAACAAATACAATTTTTATACATACCTTCGGTTTCTTCTGCCGCCACATCACCTGCAAGATCAGAATCAGTGGTGTCAGCTGGCATTGATGCTGTGCCAGTAAACAGACCGGCATCAGCAGAATCCAAAACAAAGCCATCAGCAGGGCAAAATGACGACTTGTCCTTCAAAACTAAGTCCAGTTCGTCAAAAAACGGACAGGTTAACCTTTCCATACCCGATCGGCTGTTGCTGTCTTTTGCCCTCCTGTAAGCAAGCTTTAAGTATTTTATTTTTCGCTGACACTGCTGCCATGATCGGTTGTAAACTGCTTTCTGATCATTTTTTTGCAATCATCTCAAAAACTGCATGGTTACGATACGAGTCGCCAAGTTTTCTTTGTACCTCATCTTCAGCCCAGACTGAGATGAGGCACCTGGTCTCACTGGATGTCCAACCACGAGGATCCATTGTGTTTCTCTAGTGCTTCGAAATAAACTTTATAGTTCAACCGGACGTTTAAATCCCGTTTGACAAGCGTGCTTCCCAGCAACACGTCCCACAATGATTACGTGTTTGGTCAGTAGGCGGAGAGAAGGCTGTCTTTAGCAGGTGCTCGAAGTCATTCGGCCACATGCGCATCTACACTACAACAGCAATCCGATCGAATGCGTTTTCGACCACCTCTGGATGTGGTCGAAAGTGGACAAGCTCAAAACATTTTACACACCGTTTACACCTGTAATTAGCGCTGTCCACTTGTGATCGGATCGACGAAAACGCATGTTAATACCAGGTGTAAACCGGGCCAAATTCATCTGTACATCCCCTCAGTGGTGTTAGTCACACACTGTCCCTTTGTGCGGCATGGTCACCGGCTATCTGTGATTTTCGTGAGGTGGAAGTGGTGAGAAGGCACTCTTTTATTTCAGAGACATAAACTTTTTCAGTGTAACACATGGCCCTGGGCCCTCTCTTTCCTGTTTGCGGTGGCACCTCAGTGACTGTGACTGCTGTGAGAACACCTTTCACCACTTGTTTGTCTAATTCTGGGGTGCACAGAATTAGAAACAGGAGATAAGATGTAAGTTGGCATACTCTTTTAGTTTCCTCCTCTGCCCTTTCACACATTTACCTCCCTGATCTACAGGAAAGCTATCTGACATGAAGTCCACTTGGTCTCCGGGGCCCATCTCGCACACCCAGGCTTCTCTCTCTCACGAGCTTTGGAAAGTCCCACAAGGACCCCGAAACTCGACGGCTCCCGCACGGCCGCCTCCGGGCCTGACCAACACCAAGCCCTCGTCCACGTGGGGCGGAAACACCCTGGGCCTGGTGGCTGGCTGGAGCAGCTCCTACTCTTCAGGTGTGTGTGTGTGTGTGTGTGTGTGTGTGTGTGTGTTTGCATGTAAATGGTGCAGTTTAATCCCAGGCGGATATGTGTTTGTGCTGCTGTTCTCAGGCAAAGGTGTGGGTGTTTCGAAACGGCAGTTGAATTGTCAGTTGACTCTTTTATGTGGGTGTAAACGCTAGTCAAAATGTGGAGGTGAGGTGAGGATTGGAACGGTTGGAGCATTCGCGAGCATGGGCTCTGGTGGCGTAGCGAACGTGCTGTTTTGTGGTCTCGCATATGTTGCGTGTTAATCAACATTCCCACGCTGTTGCTTGATAACACTTTCATAACATTTAACTGTAGCGCAGTTGTTTACCAGATGTTTTTTTATTTGGATAAAAATGTGATGTTGAAATATATAAAAGTTTACGTTTTTTTTTTTAATACAGTCATAGTGAAGGATGAACATCGTTCATCTAAAAACGGATGAACCAGAAGTAAAATTCTGGTCAATACTGATAAGCTGTTCAGGTTTAGGTTGATATTGAACGCAATGCTATTTTGTCTAAATAAATAGAGATAAAATTTTAATTTAAAAAATGTTTAAAGAGGTGACCTTCCACATAAGAAATGTTTTTGAGTCTCTTATGCTCATTAAGACTGCTTTTTTTTTAAATCAAAAATACAGTAAAGACAGTAGTATTGTGAAATGTTATTACTGTTTAAAATAACTTTTTTATTTCAATATCCTGTGATGGCAAAGTAGAATTTTCAGCAACCATTAGGGTTAGGATTGGGGTTTGGCTTAGGCAAGTGCATGTAATTATGCATAATTCATTGTTGTTATTTATTGTTATTATAATAGTAAGTACATGTAACGTGTAACAAGGACACCTTAAAATAAAATGTTACCAATAAAACTATTAATTTCTTATTTTTTTCTAAGTGTACCTTAATGCTTATACTAAATTGTAATCTTTTGCAACATTACAAAAGTCTTTACTGTCACTTTTAATCAATTTCATGCGGTCTTGCTGAACAAAAGTATTTAATTATTTATTTTTTTATTTTTTTTGAAGAATAGTGTACATGATACTTTAATGCTTAGACTATGTTGTAATGGTTGTTATAGTGGACTGTGTTATAAAAGTTTATCAAAGCATTAAAGAATTATTTCTCTCTCCAAGTAGGTACCACATGGAGTACAGACAGCTCCAGCAGGAGCACTAGCTGGTTGGTTCTGAGAAACCTCACACCACAGGTATCCTTGTGCTACTGTTATGTTCATTGACTTGATTTCTTGGTTAATCATGTGCAGTGTTATGCGACCCTCTTTGTTTTCTTTGACATTTAGATTGATGGTTCTACACTGCGGACACTGTGCATGCAACACGGCCCGCTCATCACATTCCATCTCAACCTGACGCAGGGCAACGCCGTTGTGCGCTACAGTTCTAAAGAGGAGGCTGCCAAAGCCCAAAAGTCCCTACACATGTACGTAAATGTTTCACTGATGTCTTCTTTTTAAAGAACCAACCTCAGCTATATCATCACAGTCATCCGTTCTCTGTCTCTGAATACCTGCTTTCCAGGTGTGTTCTGGGAAACACCACTATACTGGCAGAGTTTGCTGGAGAAGAGGAGGTGAACCGCTTCTTTGCACAGGGTCAGTCCCTCACGCCCACCACCAGCTGGCAGGCCAACCCCAGCAGCAATCACACACGGCTGGGGGGCGGAGGGACGCCGGCCACACACCCCATCGGCCACTGGAACAGCAGCAGTCTGGGAGGAGGAGCGGGCGGGATGGGGTCCGGCGGGAAGGTGAGCAACGAGCTGCTGTGGGGGGGTGTACCGCAGTACTCCAGCCTGTGGGGGCCGCCCAGCGCCGAAGACGGCCGAGTGGTGTGCAGCCCCACCCCAATCAATACGCTGCTTCCTGGAGACCTGCTGAGCGGAGAGTCCATGTGAGAGCGCCAAGCGCTCGAACCCCCGAACCGCAGCGAAATATGAAACTCAACGAGCAAAAACCAAGCAAATCAATTGGCGATAATCAACGTCAGTGGAACTGTGAAAAGCCAAGAGACAGGAGGTTGAGGCCACACTTGCATAGAGGCTGCTGACCTTCCTCTACTTTTTTGTTTTGTTTTGCGTCTCTTCATCTGTGTTATTTTGATCATTAGGCTTGGGTTACAGTATTCTATAGACTTCTTATGAAGAACCGTGACTAAAAGAGAAGTGAACCTTTACCGAGACTTTTCTCTAATAACTGAAACCAGTGTGAAAGTGTATTTTACTACAAACCGACAAGACAAGCTGCCATTTTTTAAAATTCCTCTGGCACGAGCACATCCTGTCAGCCCAATCACAGCATATCTTCCTCTTCCCCCTGAAGAAACGTGCGTCATTCCAAACCGACTTCCCCTACTCCCTGTCTTTTAGACTGGATCCATGGCTTTTTTCAGTTGTCCTTTGGATCGTTTGGATTAATTAACAGCACTAAACTTTAGCCTTAACTGCTGATCAGTCCCACTCCATTTGTACTCTGAAGAAACTCATCTTGAGAATTGCACATTTTCTCATTTCTGAGCCAGGACTGTCATGGTTTCGATCTCAGCCGCAGCGTACGTGCATTCGTCCTTCCTGTTTCCTTCGTTTGCCACCTGTCCTCATAACTCTCGAAAGGACGGACAGGTATCTGACCCCTCTGCACATTTGAAGCATTTATTCTTAAGCTGAGAGGACACGTGGACAGCTGAGGAATATATTAACCACTGCTCATGAAAAACTGTACAGGAAACACTTTTTCAGATGGACTACTTTTTCTAAACGACCTTGGTCTCTCTTTCAAAAAAAACAAAAAAAAAACATAAGCCCTCATTGTTGTTCGTCTGAAGTGCAATATATGCCACAGATTCTTCTGTCCATCTTTACGCAGTGCTTTTTTGCTGGTGAAACGGCAGGAGCTCGCCTGGGGACAGGGGGGGGAATCAAAGACTCGTCTCCTGCCGTGTCCACCAAGCGTGGGACTGAACAGAAGAGGACTCTCTCAGTGTGTAAGCCCATGGTGATGAAACATTCACAAGCACTTCCTCTACACACTCAAGGACACGTGTAACTGCAGGGGCAACAGGGGCTTCAAACCAAATAAGAGGTGTTTCTTGTAACCCAGTAGACAAAGTGCATTTTTTTCGTTGTTGTATTTGGTACAAAAGTATGGAACAAAGAAGGCGTGGTTTCTTCATAGCACTTAGCAAGAGCGTCAAGCTCTGACTTCAATGCCAACAAATTACACATGGACATGTGAAACTGACAAAAAGCAACGATGAAAAGCAATCTACCGAACTTCTCCTCCATACTCTAAACGGATTTTGCAGTTTCTTTTCTTCTTAGTCTTAGTCTTTCCACAGTCTTTCGACTTTGAAGTCAGACATTTCGAAAGTAGTAGCAAATTGAAGGGATGTCTGATATGAAAAAAAAACACCACAACAAGACTGAAGCTTTCCTGTGTTTTTTTTTTGTTTGTTTTTTCTTTAAGATGATATATATCAAAGTAAATATCACTGTTACAGTACTCCAAAATCATTAGCCTTTTGTCTGGAGATGCTAGACGTGTTGTAATGTTTCTAATGGATTCTGCGGGGCCCTTTGCCCTGGTGGCCCCGCCTACCTGTATGATAAGTGTGGCCATTGAGTGCCTATCTGCTGTGGCGCCTCAGGTGCCCACACTCTGACTTTTAACCCGCTGTGCCAGGCCGGCGCACCAGATGCCAGAACGGACCCGCCTGGGGCCGGAGCAGTGGCTCCTTCAGACCTGGCCAATCAGTACGTACTACTACTGCGCCAGCACTCGACCTCGTCTCAACTTCACTCTTTCTCCCTCTCATGCAAAGATCACTTTAGCTGGAAGTGGACAGGTTCGTTTTTATGTACTTTTTACGATCGATTGGGTTTTTCCCTTCTGGAATTGCCAGTGTTGTTTTTTTTGGTCAACATTGCTGTTGTTATCGTCGTTGCTGTTATTAATGTTAAATAGTTATTTTGCGCTTTTTCGGTTTATGTGTGTGTGGTCTCTATGGTAGCTGCTCTCACCAGCCCCTCTTGCTGCGCATATGCAGAAACACTCTGATTAAGAGGCACACCTCAGTGTAAACAGCGTAGATTGATCCAGAATCACTCGTAGTGACGGAAATGGGTTGTTTTGAGGACGGAGTGCACGTAGTGGCGAAACGAAGAGTAGGTCGATGGTGCTCAGTTTGTGTTCTGCCTCTCCTCTGCACGTTCCTCCGCTCCAGTGTCGCAGTCCCGCCAGGCCACACACTCACACTGGTGCTTACGACAAAGGGCAGGCAGAGTACACTACTTTACCTGGTCGCCTCTTCTCACAGTAATAAAAGCAAATGATAACGGAGACTCGGCTCTCCACTTCTATGCAAAGACCGACCGAGAGGTGCAGTTTACGGCCTTCAATCTGTAGTTCTCTCCAAGCCCACTCTTCAGCTCACCAGGTGATTGTGAGAAGGCAGCTTCCTTACGGTGTGGCCTAAAGTAAGAAACCGGCCCAATGGCCCAGGCCCTCACTGTTTACTCTCTGAATGATCTCTTACATTATGTACATGCAGTCTCAGGGCAGCCTCAGAGAACCCCAAACTGTTTTATCGTTACGTGGAGGACGCTATTGCATTATCCGATGTGGCTTTAAAGAGGCTAAATGGGTGGGCGAGTGGACTCTGAGAAGGATTCGCAGGAAGTCCCACTGTTTTTTTGTTTTGTTTTTCTAGATCCTAATGTACCTATTCTTGATCGTAGACCTAACCTAGACATGAATCTATCAGAGTGGAACTTCTTCTTTCTTGAAATTTGTTTTGATGTTTGGTTTTGTAAAGAGCACATGGAGTGGAGAGGTAGAATGCAGGTTGGCACCCAGACAGACGGGTAGCACCTTGTCCCGGGTATCAAATATATACTTCTGGGAGGACTGCTGACAATTAAACAGGGAATCCAGAATGTTTAGATGCACTGTAGATGGTTCACATTTGGGTACGTCTTTTCCTTTTCTTTTTTTAAACCAAAAAAGGTTTTTGTCTGATTATTATTATTAGTATTGTTGAAAAAGGAAACTTTAATTCTGTACACTCTTGACTGAAGTGCTTCTCTCTGCAAGCCTTTGACGCCCTGAATTGGCGGACAGATGACTCTGGGGTTGCTGTATTGATGGTATTAAATTCTGTCCTGACCCGATAGTAGGGAAACGGTGCAGATTATTATTATAATTTTTTTTTTTTTAAACCGGTCCAGGTCCATGTGGACTTATTGTATCAGGAGGCCTGGGGCACATGCCAGTTGATACCAAGTCTTAAAAGGGGAAAATCTCTTTCTGGAAGATTTGTTTTTCCACACTCGAGTCACACTAGCAACAATCACTATTGCCTGTTTTTGAAGATATATATATATATATATATATATATTTAACTGCCTTTCTCTAAGCTGTACTCGAGACCACGAAAAACAAACGTCCAAAACGTGTTTAAAATCCAGAGGATTGCCTGGCAGACTAGCGAGCTAGCCAACAAGTGCCCACTGTGTCCTCCACTGTGGGCATATACTGGGTCTTATTGATTGGACTAATGTACCCCAGCTCCACGGCTCAGATGCAACTTTGTTTAGATAAAAAGGCTGCTTCAATCGTACAAAATAACAGGGCCTGGGTGGAGATGAGCTCTAAGAAACACAAATCCTCTTTCTTTGGGTCCTGGCTAGAATATGCACATGCTGGTTGATATACATGTACATCTGAAATCCTGTGCATGCATATAACTGGTTATCTTTTGTGTTTATTTACCTTTACTTTGCTTTTCAGGCCCGAGTAACCCCCTGTTCCCTTCTCTCCATGAATTTACCTAGATGATAAAAAGCATAAACATATCAAAATTATACAAATTAAAAAACACAAATACTTGAATAAGAAGCGCCAATAATGTAATGTGAATTATTTTTTTTTTGGTCATTCATACACTTCCAAGCTTTTTGATAACATCAGTTCAAACTGAAAAAAACAAACAAACAAAAAACCTTGGTTAAAAAAAAAAAAAAAAAAAAAAAAAAAAAAAAAAACCTGCAAAGTGACATCGGTTGTATGTGAGTGTTTGCACAAGATTGCGTGTGTACTGTATGATGGATGAATGTGTTCATTTGCCTGTGTGAGTGGGTTCAAACCAATGTATGCTAGTGATTACAGTGGGTTTGTTTGCGCCTTCGTTTCATTTTAAGCATCTTAGAGTTTTTTTGTTGGCTATTCAAAAATATATTCGTATGTGTATTGTTATCGTATTTGTTATTAGCTTTGTTATTAGAGTTGCACTGAGTGTCTGCTTCCCCTCATTCAGCTAATCGTACATGATATTAAAGTACTAAGGGGACAAGGTGACAATTCATGTGTTAATGTTTACTCGAGGACTTGAGAAAAATAACGTGTTTTTTTTTTTTTTTATCTATAATACGATTATCTACCTTATAGTGGCTTTTATTGTGGAATAATCCATGATAAAGAAATTGATTATTTTGAGTATTGCACCATTTTGTTTTTCAGATCATAAACAGAAAAAAATGCAAAATACTAACAAAAAAAAGTATATATAAAATGTAGGGATTTTTTTTTTTTTTTTCGTAGAACTGTGGCCATAGATTGATGTAGAGGGACTTGTAACTCCCCATGTTACACCATGATGAGCTGGATAGACATCTGGAGAAGAGTTTCTTACAAGACTCATTTCAGAGGTGCCTATCTTTCGTTTTTTTTTTTTTTTTTTTTTGGTCATTAATGTTCGTACCTGTTCTAGATCTTCTTTGTGCAAGGCCACCAACAGTTTACAAGCATTTCATGTTTTTCGGAAGTTCAAGGAAAATAAATTTTGCGAGGTCTCATTGTCATGAGAAGAGAAAAATCCTAAAGGACATATACTTCCATCAAATGAATAGCAAAAACACTTTACGGAATGAAGATTATTGTGCTACTTGCAGAACTCTGGGATTGATCAGTGTTGTCATGTTTTTATTTTAATTTTTTATTTATGTTGGCTATGTTACTTTCATAGATTATCAAAGCCTGTGTTTTTTTTTTCAATGCAAAAAAACATTTCCTTTGTTGAAAAAAAAAGAGAAAAGACATAAATGTTCACTATCTTGCACACAAAAAAAGTGGATAATGTCTCAGGAAGGCAAGGGTTCCAGAGTACCAACTCCACGCCATTTAATGTTTGTTTTTAGAGAAAGAGGATAACAGAAAAAAAAAAACATAAGCACTGAAGGTTATGGATTTCAGAAGAAGAAAATACCTTTGTTTCTAAATCCGTAGCAGTTACATATTTACCAAATAATGAACTCTTAATGAACTTTAAAAAATGGAGTGCTTTATATATATGAATCTATATATTGAAATTGCTTTACATTTTAAACAAAATGATGAATGATTTTGATTGTTCAAAAGACGGTGAAAGAACATACAAATGCTGTATGTTTGAATCTTTATTGTATTTTCTTAACATGAGGTCCCTTCCTGTTGAAATCAGGACCATTGTGCATTACTATTTCTTTCCTCTTTGTCATTCTGTCTCTTGTGGCGGGTATTATATAATGAGAAATTAAAAAGAGGGGTTGGGGGGCAGGGGTTCTGTATCAAATTGATCGATTTAAAGAGAAAAAAAGCTGGTTTATACGGATCATGATCTATGCACAAGGGGGTGGGCTTCTTAAAGCCTCTGTGACCCATCTCTCATTGGGATTAGAGGGATTATTTTTATTGTGCTCATTTACTCTGTTGTCTCCCTTCCCCACCGACCCCATCTTATTTCCCATTTTTCATGTTTCTTACATACAGTAAGTACATCACCATGCTGTGTATTCCTAAACCAATGAACGTCTCATTCTGAAGCACTGTGGTGGGGGGGGGGGTTTGTAGCCCATGACTTTCAAGGTTGCCTGTGTTCTGCGCGCGTGTGTGTGTGTGTGCGACTGAGTGTGTGTTACTGGGATGGGTGTGGATGGAGATACTGGGTTGCTTTTGCCTTTTGATTTTAAATGTTAAGGAATATGTCTGTACTGAGATTTTAAGAAGTCAGTGGCTTTTAATGTTTTTGTTTTCTCTCTCGTTTTCTCTCCTCATAGAATGTGATTGTTGACATGCACCGAAAAAATTTTTTGAACTATGGAGCTTCTTTCAAACAATTAATAAATTGCATTTTTGTTCTTGGCTGTAATGAATTTGGTTTGGTCATTTCTTAGTAGTAGACATCAGTAACCTGCAGTGTTATGTTTTAGTTTTTTTTTTTAATAGAATGAAAAATAGTGTGCATGATATGTAGCAATTCGGATCACATAAAAAAAATGCCCATGACAAATTATCAGAACGTAACCAGCCTGTATTCACCCTGCTTTATCTAAAATTACTCTTCTAAAACAAGTGGGTTAAAGAAGGATTGGAAAATGCAGTTTTAAGGAAGAACAACTATTTATTGCTAGTTACAAATATAGCAATTATGTTAGTTATTATGGCATTTATTAAATGAGGCAACAGAATACTTGTTCTTTTTAAAATATATTTGTAATTTATCCCAAAAAAAAAAGGAAAAAGAAAGACAGACCAAATGGTAAATTAAATATGGTGAAAAACGAGGAATTGCGACACCTGTACTGAACACAGTTCATTTTATATATATATATATTTGTGTACGTTATAGATTTTAGCATGTTCCTGGAAATGGATATATTTCAATAACATTTCACAACTAAGCTGATTTTTATGATTCTTTTTCCTGATGCTGTTCCACATTTGTCTGTTTGGGGGATCTGTAGAGGTTCTTCAGCATAGCAGATGTTTCTGGGGCTGGTGGACGAATCCAATGACTGTTTGCACTGCTTCCTTTTCCTTTCACACTTGACATGTCTTCATAAATTGGAGCTGTGGTTTGACGCTCTGACTCAGCATATGGCTTTTTCTGAGGAAGAGTATTTTCACATTAGGAATGACACTGTATTGTTTATATGGTAAATGAAGTGTTCAGCTGTGGTGTTGGGGAACCTTACATAATGTGTCACAAATAGAGCGATGGCCGAGAGTAGCAGCAGACTCACTCCTACTGTGATGGTATAGATGAGCAGGGAATACCTCCTACAGGAGCACGACTCACCTGAAACAAACAGATTATGTGCTCAGATGTGGGCTTATTGTTCCATTGCTACTGCCAAACATATATAAGGGGTCATAACAAGGCAGCTCTAAAAGAAAAAAAAAGACAATAGTGTCATTATTTAGTTCAATAACAGTGTAAAGTTCATTGATTTTGAAACAAGTTGAATTCAGGCTTATAAGCAGACTTGTAGAAGCCAAAATGTGGTTGGTTTGAGTTAGTTTAAAGGGATAGTTCACCCAAAAATGAAAATGTTGTCATCATTTACTCACCCTAATGTTGTGTGTGTGATTCTTTCTTATGTTGAATATAAAAGAAGATATTTTGAAGAATGCTGGTAATCCCCATTGACCTCCATAGTAGCCTATTTCTTTCCCTGCTATGGAAGTCAATGGGGACCTGTTTGGGTCTTCAAAATATCTTCTGTTGTGTTCAACAGAGAAACTCACACAGGTTTGGAATGACATGAGGGTGAGTAAATAAGAACAACTATTTATTGCTAGTTACAAATATAGCAATTATGTTAGTTATTATGGCATTTATTAAATGAGGCAACAGAATACTTGTTCTTTTTAAAATATATTTGTAATTTATCCCAAAAAAAAAAGGAAAAAGAAAGACAGACCAAATGGTAAATTAAATATGGTGAAAAACGAGGAATTGCGACACCTGTACTGAACACAGTTCATTTTATATATATATATATATATTTGTGTACGTTATAGATTTTAGCATGTTCCTGGAAATGGATATATTTCAATAACATTTCACAACTAAGCTGATTTTTATGATTCTTTTTCCTGATGCTGTTCCACATTTGTCTGTTTGGGGGATCTGTAGAGGTTCTTCAGCATAGCAGATGTTTCTGGGGCTGGTGGACGAATCCAATGACTGTTTGCACTGCTTCCTTTTCCTTTCACACTTGACATGTCTTCATAAATTGGAGCTGTGGTTTGACGCTCTGACTCAGCATATGGCTTTTTCTGAGGAAGAGTATTTTCACATTAGGAATGACACTGTATTGTTTATATGGTAAATGAAGTGTTCAGCTGTGGTGTTGGGGAACCTTACATAATGTGTCACAAATAGAGCGATGGCCGAGAGTAGCAGCAGACTCACTCCTACTGTGATGGTATAGATGAGCAGGGAATACCTCCTACAGGAGCACGACTCACCTGAAACAAACAGATTATGTGCTCAGATGTGGGCTTATTGTTCCATTGCTACTGCCAAACATATATAAGGGGTCATAACAAGGCAGCTCTAAAAGAAAAAAAAAGACAATAGTGTCATTATTTAGTTCAATAACAGTGTAAAGTTCATTGATTTTGAAACAAGTTGAATTCAGGCTTATAAGCAGACTTGTAGAAGCCAAAATGTGGTTGGTTTGAGTTAGTTTAAAGGGATAGTTCACCCAAAAATGAAAATGTTGTCATCATTTACTCACCCTAATGTTGTGTGTGTGATTCTTTCTTATGTTGAATATAAAAGAAGATATTTTGAAGAATGCTGGTAATCCCCATTGACCTCCATAGTAGCCTATTTCTTTCCCTGCTATGGAAGTCAATGGGGACCTGTTTGGGTCTTCAAAATATATTCTGTTGTGTTCAACAGAGAAACTCACACAGGTTTGGAATGACATGAGGGTGAGTAAATTAAGACAGTTTTCATTTTTTGGGTGAACTATATATTCCTTTTAATGTTGTTTCAGTATTGGTCTCACCTGAGGCTGTCAGCGTGATATGGATAATATCGCAGTCACAGAACATGTACTTACTAAACCATCTATTCTGGCTCCTCGTTGCCTCAGTCATTCAAAGTGTGGAGAATCAAACGGACATAATTGAAAATCGTGCAAAATATGGAAGGTTTATATATTCTGACACTTATGGTGCATTCAAGTCATGTCGGATAGATCGTATTTACGAGTTGAACGCACATGAACGCCACCACAAAGTTGTTATTACAAGTGGGAAACTCGAAATTTTCTTTAAAGGGGTTATATGATGCCCCCACATATCTACATCACTATGTGGAAATATTTGCATAATGCCGCCCAAATGTGCACGCAAAGAAAGAAGGCGTGGTTTCAGTAACCGCAGTTAGTGTTGAAGCAGCCATGTCAGGGAGACGCTGTGTGTTTCTAGGCGAAAGCAAAAGCACTTTATTTGGCCTTCCAGAAGTAGATGCATTTAGGAATCTTTAAGATTACTTACAACAGAACAGCAATGCATTTTATGGACGACCGTTTCATGAACCTAGGAGAGGAGGTCATTCTGACTTTGCTATGACAATCTGGCGCTTCTGAATCAGCTACTGTTTTGTTATTAGTTTAAGTATTTGCTATTGACTATTCAAATGCAGAGTTTTGCGCATTGTGTGTGTGTGTGTGTGTGTGTGTGAGTGTGAGTGTGAGTGTGAGTGTGAGTGTGAGTGTGAGTGTGAGAGAGAGAGAGACATTACTGTGCTCTGTTCCCCTTGAACTGATGGTAAAACTAATGACATTATTTACTGTCTTTACATTAATTTTGAAAGATGAAGCTCGCCAGCTCGCCA
>NW_015505481.1:97077-108900 GCF_001515645.1 Sinocyclocheilus grahami | reverse complement strand
TAACCTTGGCCAGTTCTGTGCCTTGCCACAATTCTGTCTCTGAGCTCTTCAGGCAGTTCCTTTGACCTCATGATTCTCATTTGCTCTGACATGCACTGTGAGCTGTAAGGTCTTATATAGACAGGTGTGTGGCTTTCCTAATCAAGTTCAATCAGTATAATCAAACACAGCTGGACTCAAATGAAGGTGTAGAACCATCTCAAGGATGATCAGAAGAAATGGACAGCACCTGAGTTAAATATATGAGTGTCACAGCAGAGGGTCTGAATACTTAGGACCATGTGATATTTCAGTTTTTCTTTTTTAATAAATCTGCAAAAATTTCAACAATTCTGTGTTTTTCTGTCAATATGGGGTGCTGTGTGTACATTGAGGAAGAAAAAATGAACTTAAATGATTTTAGCAAATGGCTGCAATATAACAGAGTGAAAAATTTAAGGGGGTCTGAATACTTTCCGTACCCACTGTATAATACTCTGGATTTTCAACAATGCTCATGGAAAGAATCTGAGGCACACTGAATAATTTCACCTCATCTTTCAGTTTGTAAAAATAGTAATGTAACAATAACATTTAAATATGATTGTTGAAGGTGGAAGAACTCTTCTTGTGTTTTATGAATGTAATTCTTGTGGGAGAGTTTAAAACCTCAGATCCATGTAACTGCACAGAATCAGTTGGTTAGCACACAAAGTATAATGCTATAGCACGTCATGTTTATGAGCACGGTGCTTTTTCTAGTTTGCATAACTGCTTTCATTGCAATTACTACATATCCATTTCCCATTTGTTTCTTACAAACAGAGAGATGAGTCAAAATCATAGTCTGTGGTAATCAACAGCATGCCATAGATGTGATTGAAAACAACTCAGATTACTTTAATAAACACTTCCGTTCAAAAGATTGAGGCTGGTAAGATTTTTTTAATCATGCTGTATTTCAAAATACAGTAATAGCAGCAATACTGTGAAATATTACAATTTAAAGCAACTTTTCTGTGTGAACACGTTAAAATGTCATTTATTCCTGTGATGCAAAGCTGAATTTTTAGCTTCATTACTCCAGTCTTCATTGTCACACAATCCTTCAGAAATCATTCTAATACACTGATTTGATGCTCAATTACTATTATGAATATTGAAAACAGTGCTGCTTCATAATTTTGTGAAAACACCAAGACTTGTTTTCCCCCAGGATTCCTTGAACAGGTGGTAAAAAAATAAATGAATAAAAAACAGCATTTATTTGATATAGAAATCTTGTAAGAACTGTATTTACGGCCACTTTTGATCAATTCAATGCATCTTTGTAAACCTTATTGACCTCAAACTTTTGAAGCACGTGTATCTATTTTTAACATGTTAACTAAAACTATGAGTTAGTTAAGAGAACTCCCCTGATATTAATAAACCCGGGGGCCATCACCAAACTTGCTCTAAGTTTGGGGACATTTGCATCCAACAGCCAAACGGCTGTGAGGCCCCCTGAATACAGAGAGGAAAGAGAGAAAATGTGAGACTTGCCTCAGCCTGTGCAGGGCAACACTGAGACTCTGCCTCAGCCAGTCCCATGGCATTGCTACAAGGAGAAGAGAAATCCTCAGTTTAGGACAACAACCACAGTGAACTACAGTCACCTTCTTACCTGCCTCTTCCTGAAAACCACAAGTAATGAGCCTTAGCCTGGACAGAAATGATTCTCAGGTTATTTCAGTCTCTCAAGACAGTGATTTTCAGGAAACTGCTATCTGAATGGTCTAGCAGCCATATGTCCTTGCATAAGCAGCTGAAAATTTAAAGGGGTCTTATACATGTCCACTGTGTTATTTTTTCTCCCATCAAAAATAGTCATACTTTGTTTATTCCATGATCATTTATCACCGTGTCACTTTCTGTTGCAGCACAAACTCTTATATCGTTAGTTTGTCTGTTGTTCACTGACGTCAGAAGCTGGGAGATGTTATGATGATGGTCTTTTTGGACTGAGGAGGATGTTTTGCGCTGCAACAGTTACATCAAGTTGACATGGTGCTAAACCCATTTATCTCAAAAGATCAAGGAAAACTTGATTCCTCGTGATTTGACCCCTTTAAATCCAAACTTTAATATGAAAGGACCATCAAACGTGGATGCAAATGCTTCAGTTTCCCTCTCACCCACAAACACGTCCCAGCACACTGCAATCACACAGCTTTCATACAAATAAACAACAGCCATCACGTTGAGCATTTGTAGTACAAACCTTGTGAGGTTGTCCTTTACTTGCTAATGAAAAAAAACAGCCGTTAGATTTCAATAGTTTATTACAATTAACAGTGGAACAGTACAGATAGCATTCACAGGAGTCTTGTGTTATTGGCCCTACAGAGAGAACACTGTAAATGTAGACAAGCAGACATAGAAAAATAAACCCAACAGTGACAGCTATCTGAAGCCCTCACCAAGCAATGCTGGGGACGGGACGTCCAACAGCACCTATGGGTGCTGCGAAGGCTTCACACTTTTAGTACAGTAATAGTATATTTACAGTGACTTGCCTTGTTAAAGGTGCTGTACGAAACTCCAGCCGCTTCAAATTAATACGAACCATATTTACTACACTTCACTTCTAAAAACCTAAACAAAACATGAGAAAAAAGCCAGACTGAATGATCTGCAACAAAGGGTAGGTCCAAATAATAGACTTGGTAAAATCAAATGTCCCATGCGTTACACAGTTTGATTACTCCATCTCCTCATTGCAAGAAGGGTTATGGTTACTGATCTGGATTGTAAAGCACGCCACTAGATGGCAAAATGGTTGAATCACCAAACCTAATGAAGACCGGTGGTGACGCTTCAATATCGGCCTCCAGGAGACATTACAGGAGGTCTCATGCCAATGGCGGGCCGAGGGGCTCCCTGGTAGGGAGGGACCATGGGTGGGGCTTGTCCATAAGGAGGCATTCCCCCTGGGACGTACCCAGGCACTCCCTGCAGCGGAGCACCGAATGGCCCTACATGAGAGGAAATTGATTAGCTGCATTTGAAACTGATTTTTATTTTATTTTATGGTTTTATCTTACGCTGTTATTCTTCATTAATATACACTACTGTTCAAAAGTTGGTTGGTAAGACTGTTTCATTATTTTTGAAAGAAAGGAGTCTCGTTTGCTCATCAAAGCTGCGTTTATTTGATCAAAAATATAGCAACAACAGTAATATTGTGAAATATTACTATTTAAAAAAAAATCTGTTTTCTATTTTAGTATATTTTAAAATGTAATTTATTTCTGTGATGCAAAGCTGAATTTTCAGCATCATTACTCCAGTCTTCAGTGTCACATGATCCTTCAGAAAGTGTTAATTTTGACAGCATATTTTGATTTAGTCAGTCTTTTGATGAAAATGCCATTTAGTTTGTCATATTTTAGCCATCTGAATTGTTTTAGCTTTAGTCTAGTTTTGGGCGACTCGATATCATACAATTTTAGTTGACTAAATTTAAAGGGTTTAGGTAAAATTGTAATGCATGATTAGGTTTTTTATTTCTGTTTTGGTTATTTTAGTACATCAGGTTAAGCTAAAGCTCAAACTAAATGAAAAGTATATATATATACACATATACATACATACATGTATACATATATATATATATATATACACACACACACACACACACACAGGTTATATATATATATATATATATATATAATTATTTTTTTTTCATTTCAGATAACATTTATTTTATTTCAATTAATTATTTTATGGTTTTAGTTTTATCTATAAAAACCTGATACTAGTAAAATGTATTAAATAATATTTTGAATAATGTTCTTAGTCTGTCCATCCTGAGATGGGGAATCCCAGACAGAAGCTACAATAGTTATTCATTAAATGGAAATGAAATGAAATACAATTTATGTACCCAAAATATGAATAATGACCAGCAAAAAAAGCTTGAAATGCCCCATGACTCTTATTTTGAAATGTCTACACAGTGGACTGTACAGTAGCAGGCTGCTCATTCAAGTTCAGATGAGGGAAATTAAATATGCATTCATTACAACCATCTAAAACATTACCATATAAACATTGTATAGTAAACATTGTCAATTCATCAACATTAGTTCATAAGCAATTTATTTGAAATAATAACGTCAATGTATTTACTCTCTCACCTTTGATCAATTTAATTGCATCCTTGCTGAATGAAAGTGTTCAAAATCTCACTGCCCCCAATTTTTAAACAGTAGTGTAACAAGACTTTTCTTCTCTTATTTTGAAATACAGGGGGCATTCCAAAAGTCTGAAAGCCCTCAAATGCACCCTACCTTGCATGGGATGCCTAACACCCGGCTGCTGTGCAGGAATGCCCTGCAGAGGGGGCAACACACCCCCCATCGGTGCAACTGGTGGGGAAGTCACGTGGGCCTGTCCTGCACTAGGGACTTTACACTGGTAGCAAGGCAGCTGTGCTCGCAACTCCTCCTGTCAAACACAACGCAAAACACACAAGCTGGTAAGACATAAATATGGGCTTTTTTGCTTGCTTTATTTCTTCTGTGGAACAAAGGATTTTGTGACGTCAGTGTGATCTAGTGTTGTTTTAGTGGCATTGACTTTCAATGTATGGAAAAAAGCATTATTTAAATGTATGTTCCGCAGAAGAAAAGTCTCCGGTTTGGAACAAGACAGTCTGGAATAACCAAACAGGTGTTTTATCAAATGAAAGCATGCACCGTTCCAAAACTCCAGTTATTCCTGCAAAGGTTAAAGATCAAAGCACAGAAACAAGTTCACTTACCAGTGATATATCTTCATCAGGGTGGATCAACTTACTGGTTGCACTGGTGGTGGTGAGGGTGGCAGGCTTACTTGTGACTGGGGTGCCCGGTTTGGCCACAGTGCTGCTCGTGTTGGCCGTAGCAGTGGCAGAGGACTGGGTGTAAGCTGGGAATGTTGGTTTGGGAGCAGCAGAAGGTGGTGCAGAGGAGCTCACCGCTACACCAGAACCAGCCTGCTGGACCTGCAGAGAGAGACCAATTAGACACATTCAGTGATTCAACTAATTCTGGCCAATATACCACTTGATTTGATGTTTTGTTATTTACTTTATCTAGAAATAAAGAACAAGCACATTTTTCAGGCAAACACTAATATTTAAAAAAATTTTAAAACACTAATAATTTCATATCACTATATATTACATACAGTACACTCTAATAGTGTGATGTAAATTCACATGTAGCATTAAAAACTAGTGATTTCAGTTATTAGCTTTTTTTTTTTTTAAACAGCTTGGAATTACTATCAGCCATAACATTCAGTCTGATCAGAATTATAAATTTTAACATCAGTGCATCCCCAACAAAGGCTTTAGGTGGATCATGATCAAGTGTCCAAATACTTTTTTTGGGGCCTACATACAGTGACAACGTGATTATGAAGGTGGATTTTACACAACTAAAAACCAGAAGAGAGAGAAACAGACTGAGTTTAAATAAGATAATTAAGCAGTCTGTCATTTCTCAGCCTCAATTGAAATCAATCTCTTTCGAAGCACTACAGACGTCCTCTAGATCAAAGTCAATTATTCTAAAAGGCAGTCTGACGTCTACATGCTATCAATAGTTTTATGAAGCAGCTCTTTCACCGAGTCAGCAAGCTACTGCATACTTGGGACAGCGGTTTAGAGGATGCTGACAAACTGTCCAGACTGGAGGAGCCCGAGCTTGTGCTTGGAGCTCGAGTCCCCATCTGTAGCATGGAGAGAGAGCACACAATAAAGACCCTAAACTGTTTGATTCGGGACATAACTGCTGCTCATCAAAACTATCATCAACACACTTAACACTGAACCTCAGTTTGTTTAAAATTAAGCTCTCAAACTACCAGCTCTAAGGTTTTTTTTAATGGATCCTCAAGTGTTAAAAGTTGATCCATTAATACAGCCCACAATTCAGTTTTCATAAGCTGGTTTCATTGGTCTTCATAGGGTTTAACGGCTGGTCCAGTCAGGATAGTAGTTCATTTTTTTTTTAAATTTTGTCTGTCAACATTTTCATTGGTCCAACATAAACAATAATCAATTTCATTTTAAAAATATAAAGCAAAACTTTATATATGCATCAGAAATTCAATGGTTTTTAACAAAATAATAATTAATACACTTATGGGAAACCAATGGCTTGGATAATTTGAACTTAAAACCTCTGTATTAGGAGCACATCTGCAAACCTGAAAGTATCACTGTCAGTGGCATGAAGTGACAACAATAGGTTCCTTTACATGCATTAATTATCATCAATCTAATTTCTGATTCTGAATGTTCTTTTTATTTGAACACTAACATTTTCACCAAAGCTACTGTGAGTATAATAGGGTTGTGAAGGTGAGGAAATTTTCCCACCGGTTAATCGACATGTGACAACACCGGTAATACCGGTATCACCGCGGGGGCATTCCCTCTTTTCCTTCTCTTTTAAATAGCTTGTAAAAGCGGCGTGCGCATTTTACTTTCACTTTCAAATAGTGGCAATTCGGAGTAAAGCAATTGTTCATTTTTAGTTCGTTTGAATTTTACCTCTTTTCCTCGCTTTCCTTCGCTTTTAAATAGCTTAAAAGCACCGTGCGCATTTTACGTTCACTTTCGAATTAGCGGCAGTTAGGCGTCAATTGCTTGACTGCAACAAAATACAACGTCAAACTCACTTTAGCATATATATATAAAACATAGAACTTTTAACAAAACAAATAAAAATACACCATGCTATAGGGCAGTGCCTAATATAAAATAACAAATAACTTACATAAAGTTTAAATGTACAAAACTGGAAACAAGTAAACATGAATAATATATAACCAAATAAATAAGAAACGTAGAACGTTTATTAGCAAAACGAGTAAGAAAGCTTGGAGGCACAGCATACACATTGATGTCAAATAAAATAAATAAATGACACAAAGTTTAAATAAAGTAAAAATCAGCAAACAATGTGGAACCAATTAAATAAGAAACGAAAAAAACTTCCAAAATCACCTTAGATAAACGGCAAAAGACAACAGGCTTTTCAAAATCCAAAATATTGCCAAACAGGCGCTTTTGCATTTAGTTTCGAAACTAAATCATCCGTGATCGTCTTGTCTGTCTCGACTCACTCTCCTTGTCAGTCAGCTCGACTCACTCTCCTTGTCAGTCAGCTCGACTCACTCTCCTTGTCAGTCAGCTCGACTCACTCTCCTTGTCAGTCAGCTCGACTCACTCTCCTTGTCAGTCAGCTCGACTCACTCTCCTTGTCAGTCAGCTCGACTCACTCTCCTTGTCAGTCAGCTCGACTCACTCTCCTTGTCAGTCAGCTCGACTCACTCTCCTTGTCAGTCAGCTCGACTCACTCTCCTTGTCAGTCAGCTCGACTCACTCTCCTTGTCAGTCAGCTCGACTCACTCTCCTTGTCAGTCAGCTCGACTCACTCTCCTTGTCAGTCAGCTCGACTCACTCTCCTTGTCAGTCAGCTCGACTCACTCTCCTTGTCAGTCAGCTCGACTCACTCTCCTTGTCAGTCAGCTCGACTCACTCTCCTTGTCAGTCAGCTCGACTCACTCTCCTTGTCAGTCAGCTCGACTCACTCTCCTTGTCAGTCAGCTCGACTCACTCTCCTTGTCAGTCAGCTCGACTCACTCTCCTTGTCAGTCAGCTCGACTCACTCTCCTTGTCAGTCAGCTCGACTCACTCTCCTTGTCAGTCAGCTCGACTCACTCTCCTTGTCAGTCAGCTCGACTCACTCTCCTTGTCAGTCAGCTCGACTCACTCTCCTTGTCAGTCAGCTCGACTCACTCTCCTTGTCAGTCAGCTCGACTCACTCTCCTTGTCAGTCAGCTCGACTCACTCTCCTTGTCAGTCAGCTCGACTCACTCTCCTTGTCAGTCAGCTCGACTCACTCTCCTTGTCAGTCAGCTCGACTCACTCTCCTTGTCAGTCAGCTCGACTCACTCTCCTTGTCAGTCAGCTCGACTCACTCTCCTTGTCAGTCAGCTCGACTCACTCTCCTTGTCAGTCAGCTCGACTCACTCTCCTTGTCAGTCAGCTCGACTCACTCTCCTTGTCAGTCAGCTCGACTCACTCTCCTTGTCAGTCAGCTCGACTCACTCTCCTTGTCAGTCAGCTCGACTCACTCTCCTTGTCAGTCAGCTCGACTCACTCTCCTTGTCAGTCAGCTCGACTCACTCTCCTTGTCAGTCAGCTCGACTCACTCTCCTTGTCAGTCAGCTCGACTCACTCTCCTTGTCAGTCAGCTCGACTCACTCTCCTTGTCAGTCAGCTCGACTCACTCTCCTTGTCAGTCAGCTCGACTCACTCTCCTTGTCAGTCAGCTCGACTCACTCTCCTTGTCAGTCAGCTCGACTCACTCTCCTTGTCAGTCAGCTCGACTCACTCTCCTTGTCAGTCAGCTCGACTCACTCTCCTTGTCAGTCAGCTCGACTCACTCTCCTTGTCAGTCAGCTCGACTCACTCTCCTTGTCAGTCAGCTCGACTCACTCTCCTTGTCAGTCAGCTCGACTCACTCTCCTTGTCAGTCAGCTCGACTCACTCTCCTTGTCAGTCAGCTCGACTCACTCTCCTTGTCAGTCAGCTCGACTCACTCTCCTTGTCAGTCAGCTCGACTCACTCTCCTTGTCAGTCAGCTCGACTCACTCTCCTTGTCAGTCAGCTCGACTCACTCTCCTTGTCAGTCAGCTCGACTCACTCTCCTTGTCAGTCAGCTCGACTCACTCTCCTTGTCAGTCAGCTCGACTCACTCTCCTTGTCAGTCAGCTCGACTCACTCTCCTTGTCAGTCAGCTCGACTCACTCTCCTTGTCAGTCAGCTCGACTCACTCTCCTTGTCAGTCAGCTCGACTCACTCTCCTTGTCAGTCAGCTCGACTCACTCTCCTTGTCAGTCAGCTCGACTCACTCTCCTTGTCAGTCAGCTCGACTCACTCTCCTTGTCAGTCAGCTCGACTCACTCTCCTTGTCAGTCAGCTCGACTCACTCTCCTTGTCAGTCAGCTCGACTCACTCTCCTTGTCAGTCAGCTCGACTCACTCTCCTTGTCAGTCAGCTCGACTCACTCTCCTTGTCAGTCAGCTCGACTCACTCTCCTTGTCAGTCAGCTCGACTCACTCTCCTTGTCAGTCAGCTCGACTCACTCTCCTTGTCAGTCAGCTCGACTCACTCTCCTTGTCAGTCAGCTCGACTCACTCTCCTTGTCAGTCAGCTCGACTCACTCTCCTTGTCAGTCAGCTCGACTCACTCTCCTTGTCAGTCAGCTCGACTCACTCTCCTTGTCAGTCAGCTCGACTCACTCTCCTTGTCAGTCAGCTCGACTCACTCTCCTTGTCAGTCAGCTCGACTCACTCTCCTTGTCAGTCAGCTGGACTGGGTGTAAGCTGGGAATGTTGGTTTGGGAGCAGCAGAAGGTGGTGCAGAGGAGCTCACCGCTACACCAGAACCAGCCTGCTGGACCTGCAGAGAGAGACCAATTAGACACATTCAGTGATTCAACTAATTCTGGCCAATATACCACTTGATTTGATGTTTTGTTATTTACTTTATCTAGAAATAAAGAACAAGCACATTTTTCAGGCAAACACTAATATTTAAAAAAATTTTAAAACACTAATAATTTCATATCACTATATATTACATACAGTACACTCTAATAGTGTGATGTAAATTCACATGTAGCATTAAAAACTAGTGATTTCAGTTATTAGCTTTTTTTTTTTTTAAACAGCTTGGAATTACTATCAGCCATAACATTCAGTCTGATCAGAATTATAAATTTTAACATCAGTGCATCCCCAACAAAGGCTTTAGGTGGATCATGATCAAGTGTCCAAATACTTTTTTGGGGGCCTACATACAGTGACAACGTGATTATGAAGGTGGATTTTACACAACTAAAAACCAGAAGAGAGAGAAACAGACTGAGTTTAAATAAGATAATTAAGCAGTCTGTCATTTCTCAGCCTCAATTGAAATCAATCTCTTTCGAAGCACTACAGACGTCCTCTAGATCAAAGTCAATTATTCTAAAAGGCAGTCTGACGTCTACATGCTATCAATAGTTTTATGAAGCAGCTCTTTCACCGAGTCAGCAAGCTACTGCATACTTGGGACAGCGGTTTAGAGGATGCTGACAAACTGTCCAGACTGGAGGAGCCCGAGCTTGTGCTTGGAGCTCGAGTCCCCATCTGTAGCATGGAGAGAGAGCACACAATAAAGACCCTAAACTGTTTGATTCGGGACATAACTGCTGCTCATCAAAACTATCATCAACACACTTAACACTGAACCTCAGTTTGTTTAAAATTAAGCTCTCAAACTACCAGCTCTAAGGTTTTTTTTAATGGATCCTCAAGTGTTAAAAGTTGATCCATTAATACAGCCCACAATTCAGTTTTCATAAGCTGGTTTCATTGGTCTTCATAGGGTTTAACGGCTGGTCCAGTCAGGATAGTAGTTCATTTTTTTTTTAAATTTTGTCTGTCAACATTTTCATTGGTCCAACATAAACAATAATCAATTTCATTTTAAAAATATAAAGCAACACTTTATATATGCATCAGAAATTCAATGGTTTTTAACAAAATAATAATTAATACACTTATGGGAAACCAATGGCTTGGATAATTTGAACTTAAAACCTCTGTATTAGGAAAATTTTGTCTGTCAACATTTTCATTGGTCCAACATAAACAATAATCAATTTCATTTTAAAAATATAAAGCAAAACTTTATATATGCATCAGAAATTCAATGGTTTTTAACAAAATAATAATTAATACACTTATGGGAAACCAATGGCTTGGATAATTTGAACTTAAAACCTCTGTATTAGGAGCACATCTGCAAACCTGAAAGTATCACTGTCAGTGGCATGAAGTGACAACAATAGGTTCCTTTACATGCATTAATTATCATCAATCTAATTTCTGATTCTGAATGTTCTTTTTATTTGAACACTAACATTTTCACCAAAGCTACTGTGAGTATAATAGGGTTGTGAAGGTGAGGAAATTTTCCCACCGGTTAATCGACATGTGACAACACCGGTAATACCGGTATCACCGCGGGGGCATTCCCTCTTTTCCTTCTCTTTTAAATAGCTTGTAAAAGCGGCGTGCGCATTTTACTTTCACTTTCAAATAGTGGCAATTCGGAGTAAAGCAATTGTTCATTTTTAGTTCGTTTGAATTTTACCTCTTTTCCTCGCTTTCCTTCGCTTTTAAATAGCTTAAAAGCACCGTGCGCATTTTACGTTCACTTTCGAATTAGCGGCAGTTAGGCGTCAATTGCTTGACTGCAACAAAATACAACGTCAAACTCACTTTAGCATATATATATAAAACATAGAACTTTTAACAAAACAAATAAAAATACACCATGCTATAGGGCAGTGCCTAATATAAAATAACAAATAACTTACATAAAGTTTAAATGTACAAAACTGGAAACAAGTAAACATGAATAATATATAACCAAATAAATAAGAAACGTAGAACGTTTATTAGCAAAACGAGTAAGAAAGCTTGGAGGCACAGCATACACATTGATGTCAAATAAAATAAATAAATGACACAAAGTTTAAATAAAGTAAAAATCAGCAAACAATGTGGAACCAATTAAATAAGAAACGAAAAAAACTTCCAAAATCACCTTAGATAAACGGCAAAAGACAACAGGCTTTTCAAAATCCAAAATATTGCCAAACAGGCGCTTTTGCATTTAGTTTCGAAACTAAATCATCCGTGATCGTCTTGTCTGTCTCACCTCACTCTCCTTGTCAGTCAGCTCGACTC
>NW_015505481.1:90705-93555 GCF_001515645.1 Sinocyclocheilus grahami | reverse complement strand
ACACACGTATTTCCATATAAATAAAATATATATATATATATATATATATATATATATATATATATATATAATTATTTTTTTTTCATTTCAGATAACATTTATTTTATTTCAATTAATTATTTTATGGTTTTAGTTTTATCTATAAAAACCTGATACTAGTAAAATGTATTAAATAATATTTTGAATAATGTTCTTAGTCTGTCCATCCTGAGATGGGGAATCCCAGACAGAAGCTACAATAGTTATTCATTAAATGGAAATGAAATGAAATACAATTTATGTACCCAAAATATGAATAATGACCAGCAAAAAAAGCTTGAAATGCCCCATGACTCTTATTTTGAAATGTCTACACAGTGGACTGTACAGTAGCAGGCTGCTCATTCAAGTTCAGATGAGGGAAATTAAATATGCATTCATTACAACCATCTAAAACATTACCATATAAACATTGTATAGTAAACATTGTCAATTCATCAACATTAGTTCATAAGCAATTTATTTGAAATAATAACGTCAATGTATTTACTCTCTCACCTTTGATCAATTTAATTGCATCCTTGCTGAATGAAAGTGTTCAAAATCTCACTGCCCCCAATTTTTAAACAGTAGTGTAACAAGACTTTTCTTCTCTTATTTTGAAATACAGGGGGCATTCCAAAAGTCTGAAAGCCCTCAAATGCACCCTACCTTGCATGGGATGCCTAACACCCGGCTGTTGTACAGGAATGCCCTGCTGAGGGGGCAACACACCTCCCATTGGTGCAACTGGTGGGGAAGTTACGTGGGCCTGTCCTGCACTAGGGACTTTACACTGGTAGCAAGGCAGCTGTGCTCGCAACTCCTCCTGTCAAACACAACGCAAAACACACAAGCTGGTAAGACATAAATATGGGCTTTTTTGCTTGCTTTATTTCTTCTGTGGAACAAAGGATTTTGTGACGTCAGTGTGATCTAGTGTTGTTTTAGTGGCATTGACTTTCAATGTATGGAAAAAAGCATTATTTAAATGTATGTTCCGCAGAAGAAAAGTCTCCGGTTTGGAACAAGACAGTCTGGAATAACCAAACAGGTGTTTTATCAAATGAAAGCATGCACCGTTCCAAAACTCCAGTTATTCCTGCAAAGGTTAAAGATCAAAGCACAGAAACAAGTTCACTTACCAGTGATATATCTTCATCAGGGTGGATCAACTTACTGGTTGCACTGGTGGTGGTGAGGGTGGCAGGCTTACTTGTGACTGGGGTGCCCGGTTTGGCCACAGTGCTGCTCGTGTTGGCCGTAGCAGTGGCAGAGGACTGGGTGTAAGCTGGGAATGTTGGTTTGGGAGCAGCAGAAGGTGGTGCAGAGGAGCTCACCGCTACACCAGAACCAGCCTGCTGGACCTGCAGAGAGAGACCAATTAGACACATTCAGTGATTCAACTAATTCTGGCCAATATACCACTTGATTTGATGTTTTGTTATTTACTTTATCTAGAAATAAAGAACAAGCACATTTTTCAGGCAAACACTAATATTTAAAAAAATTTTAAAACACTAATAATTTCATATCACTATATATTACATACAGTACACTCTAATAGTGTGATGTAAATTCACATGTAGCATTAAAAACTAGTGATTTCAGTTATTAGCTTTTTTTTTTTTTAAACAGCTTGGAATTACTATCAGCCATAACATTCAGTCTGATCAGAATTATAAATTTTAACATCAGTGCATCCCCAACAAAGGCTTTAGGTGGATCATGATCAAGTGTCCAAATACTTTTTTGGGGGCCTACATACAGTGACAACGTGATTATGAAGGTGGATTTTACACAACTAAAAACCAGAAGAGAGAGAAACAGACTGAGTTTAAATAAGATAATTAAGCAGTCTGTCATTTCTCAGCCTCAATTGAAATCAATCTCTTTCGAAGCACTACAGACGTCCTCTAGATCAAAGTCAATTATTCTAAAAGGCAGTCTGACGTCTACATGCTATCAATAGTTTTATGAAGCAGCTCTTTCACCGAGTCAGCAAGCTACTGCATACTTGGGACAGCGGTTTAGAGGATGCTGACAAACTGTCCAGACTGGAGGAGCCCGAGCTTGTGCTTGGAGCTCGAGTCCCCATCTGTAGCATGGAGAGAGAGCACACAATAAAGACCCTAAACTGTTTGATTCGGGACATAACTGCTGCTCATCAAAACTATCATCAACACACTTAACACTGAACCTCAGTTTGTTTAAAATTAAGCTCTCAAACTACCAGCTCTAAGGTTTTTTTTAATGGATCCTCAAGTGTTAAAAGTTGATCCATTAATACAGCCCACAATTCAGTTTTCATAAGCTGGTTTCATTGGTCTTCATAGGGTTTAACGGCTGGTCCAGTCAGGATAGTAGTTCATTTTTTTTTTTAATTTTGTCTGTCAACATTTTCATTGGTCCAACATAAACAATAATCAATTTCATTTTAAAAATATAAAGCAACACTTTATATATGCATCAGAAATTCAATGGTTTTTAACAAAATAATAATTAATACACTTATGGGAAACCAATGGCTTGGATAATTTGAACTTAAAACCTCTGTATTAGGAGCACATCTGCAAACCTGAAAGTATCACTGTCAGTGGCATGAAGTGACAACAATAGGTTCCTTTACATGCATTAATTATCATCAATCTAATTTCTGATTCTGAATGTTCTTTTTATTTGAACACTAACATTTTCACCAAAGCTACTGTGAGTATAATAGGGTTGTGAAGGTGAGGAAATTTTCCCACCGGTTAATCGACATGTGACAACACCGGTAATACCGGTATCACCGCGGGGGCATTCCCTCTTTTCCTTCTCCTTTAAATAGCT
>NW_015505481.1:80910-90616 GCF_001515645.1 Sinocyclocheilus grahami | reverse complement strand
CCTCTTTTCCTCGCTTTCCTTCGCTTTTAAATAGCTTAAAAGCACCGTGCGCATTTTACGTTCACTTTCGAATTAGCGGCAGTTAGGCGTCAATTGCTTGACTGCAACAAAATACAACGTCAAACTCACTTTAGCATATATATATAAAACATAGAACTTTTAACTCGACTCACTCTCCTTGTCAGTCAGCTCGACTCACTCTCCTTGTCAGTCAGCTCGACTCACTCTTCTTGTCAGTCAGCTCGACTCACTCTTCTTGTCAGTCAGCTCGACTCACTCTCCTCACTGGAGAAATTCAATCTGATCTGTGATGCGACTGTCGTTCGGCACGCTGCATTGGGCAGCCGCGTTCAGTTTTTAATAGTAGTGTCTGTTCTTTTACTGAACGAAATGATTTTTTATTACTATAAAAAATCAAAATGATGGTGGGGGTCAGTGAAGCGGTGGGAAAGTGACGTAACCAGTGTTGCGGCTTAAGTCAGCACCGTCTATCGTGGCAAGTCTAGAGTATAACTGGTGTTTCTGCTTTAATGACATAGGCAAATGTCAGAAGAGCTTTAGCAAATATTCTCCTCCACTGACGAGTTCATAAGACATAAATAAACGTGCACGTTCATAAGAAGTAACACGCATGTAAACAGATCTTATTATGAAAGGGCTCTGGTAAACATACACATAATGGCACTTATGCATTCAGGTATTTTGAATCTGTTTGAGAAGACATTCATATTCAAACATTTACACGTTTTTTTTATTATTATTTCAGGTCTTCACTGCACTTCACTTCCCTGCTCTCTCTTCCTAACTAAATAATTGAAGTTTAGTGAACAAATCTCATAGCAAAGAAAAATACTGTATGGCCAGTAGTGCTGTGTTCAATACATCGATACAACGATGTATCGTCACAGAGATTTGACGATACGAGTATCGATACAGCTGGCCCTGTATCGATATTGTGGCACGTGTACAGCAGTGGACCGCGCTTAATTTGAATACAAGAACAACGTTTAAAATTGAGCAGAAAAGTGCGAGGTTTCTAAAAAATAATGAATAGAGAATAATATATAGGCTATAACGAGGTTTAATCTGGCCGCAGAGGAACACAACTGGGTTGCCTGATATAAAGAGACGTAATCCCCAAAACAGAGCTTTACACTTGCGCAATACAGAAACAACTGCTAAGCGTGCAACTTAACTTTGTCAACCTGGCAACCATGTGCACGCGCTCTCTCTCTGTGGATGAATGCACTTGCTTTCTGAAAGCACCGGTTTTCATTTTAGCGATCTCCACTTCAATATTCTATTCTCAGAAAAGTGTAATTCATCAAGTGTTCATTTATGAGAGAGAGAGGCTGTGTATGTATGAATTACCAATGTCTTGCCGCATTTCTCTATTAACAGTGAAGCTGTGGCTTTAATTCCTGTAGAAACAATGATGTTACCAGCTCCTTGTTGAGAAAGATAATAATAATAAAAGAATAATTTTATCAACTAAATATCAAGCTATTTAGTTGATAAAATTGCGGGGCAGCGCTAAAAAGTTTGTTCCTGAATGTTGGAGTGACTGAGCGTGTGTGCGTGAGATACAGTGAAGACAGCGCATTAGTTTAGAACTCTTCTAATTTTTATTTGTATTTTTTAAACGTAGAGTGTGTGTTAATTTGTGCAATGATAACCTACGAGCAATGTAAATATGATTTTTTTTAAATATATTAGAATGAGTAGTCTACATTACAATATAAATTTATTAGAGCGAGTTCATTATTATTTATGGGCTTAAAAACAAGATGCAAAAAATCAGAATATTGTACCTGGTGGGGAGTGCCCAATGTAAACATGAAACATTACCACAGTACATAGATGGTACAGTAATGGAGGCCCTTCATAATGCAGAGGCCAGCAGCCTGCTCTGCCAATAGTTAGAAATGACCCTATAGTATGCAGTGTTTAATAAACAGCTGTTTTACTAAATTCTTCTGAGGTGAAGTGCAGTCCCGTATTGTGATACGTATCGTATCATGGCCTCTGTATCATGATACGTATCGTATCGTGACTTTGCTGGTGATACACAGCCCTAATGGCCAGAGTATAATCAGTCCCTGAATGTGATGTAATAAGAAATATAAACCATTTAAATTTACTTCCGATGCCTTTCAAAAATGATTTTTTGAAGTTGTAAATCCAACAAAAATAAAATTTTTTACAAGATAATACTTTTTCGGTCTTCCCATTTCAAAATGCAATTCATTATTATTTATGGGCTTAAAAACAAGATGCAAAAAATCAGAATATTGTACCTGGTGGGGAGTGCCCAATGTAAACATGAAACATTACCACAGTACATAGATGGTACAGTAATGGAGGCCCTTCATAATGCAGAGGCCAGCAGCCTGCTCTGCCAATAGTTAGAAATGACCCTATAGTATGCAGTGTTTAATAAACAGCTGTTTTACTAAATTCTTCTGAGGTGAAGTGCAGTCCCGTATTGTGATACGTATCGTATCATGGCCTCTGTATCATGATACGTATCGTATCGTGACTTTGCTGGTGATACACAGCCCTAATGGCCAGAGTATAATCAGTCCCTGAATGTGATGTAATAAGAAATATAAACCATTTAAATTTACTTCCGATGCCTTTCAAAAATGATTTTTTGAAGTTGTAAATCCAACAAAAATAAAATTTTTTACAAGATAATACTTTTTCGGTCTTCCCATTTCAAAATGCAACATTTAATTCAATGTGTTACTTGCCATTTCTTTGTTATTTGTGTAAATTATATATTTTTACTAGCAATTTCTTAGTGGCAAAAAGTTCATATGCCAAGTTTAACGTAGCATCATACCTGTCCTGCACTGGGAAACAGTGGCTTGGAGACACTCGGCTGTGATTTTTACAAGATAATACTTTTTCGGTCTTCCCATTTCAAAATGCAACATTTAATTCAATGTGTTACTTGCCATTTCTTTGTTATTTGTGTAAATTATATATTTTTACTAGCAATTTCTTAGTGGCAAAAAGTTCATATGCCAAGTTGTTTAACGTAGCATCATACCTGTCCTGCACTGGGAAACAGTGGCTTGGAGACACTCGGCTGTGGCGTGGGCATTGTTGTGGCAGGCACAGCCGGCCGAATGGTAGGAGGGGCCTGAGCCATGTGGGGTATGCCAGGGTGATGACCCATGGGAGGAGGTATTCCTGAGCAAAACAATGACATAATTATGAACAAATATTAAAGAAAGATAAATAAATAAATATTGGTCTCATATATGTAATGAGATGGAAGGTTCCTTTACCTGGTGGCATGCCTGGCATCATTGGGGGCATTCCATGTGTAGGTGGCATCATCCTACTCATTGGCATCATGCTATTAGTTAAAAACAACAGGAAGGACATTTTTAATGCAATAAGCATGGATTAATCACACAACATTAACAAATAAAACTATTACAATTCTATTAACTTCTACCCTGGAGGCATCCCGTGCATGACAGGAGGCATCCCTGGCATCATCGGGGGGACACCAGGCATCATTGGGGGCATTCCTTTGAGAGAAACCATTTAAGCGACACATAATAAATATACTATGCATAACATCTTAAACGGGGTGTTTTGTACTATTACAAAGCACACCTGAGTAGCTTCCAGGTGGCATCCCTGGCGCTGGGACAGGGGCCATTCCTGGCTGGGTCATAGGGGCATAGGCTGCCTGAGGCTGTATGGTTGTTGCTGGTTGCTGAAAGGAGGGACCAGCCTCTTCATCTGAGTCATCTTCATCAGAGTCATCTTGCTGTTTTTTCTTCTGATTTTCTGTTTCCAAAAAAAGGAGAATATAGTTACTATGGGTTTACTTGGGCTACAAAAAGAACAGGGCGGCTTTTCCCAAAAGCATCGTAAGCCTAAGTTGATCGTAGTTCCACTGGTTTCAATGGGTCTACGAAATACTTAAGCTTACGATGCTTTTGGGAAACGCAGCCCAGATGAGTAAATAGGAATTTAAATGTTCTACCCTGTGTTTTTTGTTCAAGCACACGTCTCCTCTCCTCCACGTCTTTCTCTGGAATACCCTC
Source organism: Sinocyclocheilus grahami (assembly GCF_001515645.1). Classification (NCBI taxonomy): domain Eukaryota; kingdom Metazoa; phylum Chordata; class Actinopteri; order Cypriniformes; family Cyprinidae; genus Sinocyclocheilus; species Sinocyclocheilus grahami. Next base: position 86,546 of record NW_015505481.1, on the reverse strand, counting down.
CATTCCATAAATCTCCAGCTCTATGTCAATCCTTCCCGGTATTGCATTAGGGACACCATCAATGGTTTCTTTGTGAACCTTAAATCAAACAAAAACAGATTTGAACATACAGCAAATAAAACACATACATATATATTTATTTATTTATACAATAGTTCGTTCTGGTTCTCAAATCTGATTGGCTGAGAACCGTGAGATATTGTACTGGTATCGCTACAGGAACACCCCTTTCACAATTTTGTATCGCTCCGCTTGTTCTAGCCGGGTCTAGGTTTTTTTTTTAATTATTCACTGAGCTAATCGTAGAGTACGTTAGTTAAAGGGGTCATAATGACGCGATTTCAATTTTTCCTCTCGTTGGAGTGTTACAAGCTCTTGGTGCATAAAGAAGATCTGTAAAGTTGCAAAGACTAAAGTCTCAAATCCAAAGAGATATTCTTTATAAAAGTTAAGAGTCAGCCACACCTACCTAAAATGGCTCGTTCTAACACGCCCCCACATGTCTACATCACGATGTGGGAAGATTTGCATAACACCACCCAAATGTTCAAGTAAAGAAAGAAGTAACTTTTATTCTCGCTGTAGTATTGTTGCTGCCGCCATGTCGTGAAGATGCTGTGTGTTTCGTTGTGAAAGCGAAACTACTTTGTTTGGTCTTCCAAAAGAGGACACGACTAGAAATCATTGGTTAAGTTGTATTTACAACACTGTTCCAGAACACTTCAACCAACCAAATATTCAGATGTGTGCAGCACATTTTATGGAGGACTGTTTCCTGATCCTGGTAGAGTAGACTACAATTCGTCTGTGGCACAAAGGCTGTTTCTATAAAGTGGGGCAGTTCCAACTTTGCAAGGACAGTCTGGCGCTTCTGACTCACAGACTGGAAGTAAATTTTTTTATATTGAAAGAATTTGCCACTGATGATTCAAATGTGAGTTTTGAGCAGTGTAGAGTAGCGCTTGTTGTTTGTCGTTTCTCCGATCACAAATGCAGACATGGTTTTATGTTTACGCGGCACGATGCAACGCAACGTGTAAAAAGACAGTATAAGTCATTATAATCAGTAATTATGTCCCCACTGGATGTAACAAATGCCTCGTTTATAATGGCTTTAATGTTTTTGTCTCGTCGCTCCGGCCGGACACGGCATCAACAGTATGGTAAGGGGCGTAATATTTCCGTCACATGCTTGAGGTATTCGGCCAATCACAACGCACTGGATAGCTGGCCAATCACAGCACACCTCGCTTTTTCAGACCGATGAGCTTTGTAAAAATCAACACGTTTCAGAAAGGCGGGGCATAGAGGAGAAAATAATGTACAGTATGTGGAAAATAATGTTTTATTTTTTTTTTACTTTAAACCGCATAAACATTTCATTACACAAAAGAATGTTCTTTTTAGCAGCCTCATATGACCCCTTTAATATAAGAAGAAACGTCTAGCTTCGCGGTCTCTCATTTGGATGCACGTCTTGCCGCACTGTTTCTCTCTAATAACCTCGTTATTTCTCTCTAATAATTGAAGCACATGCCCTTGATATGAATTCTAAAAGTGTTGTATTTTTAACTGTCAACTTGAGCTTTGAATCCGTGGTGGAAGGAAGTAGTTCCGCACAAACGAGGGTTTTATTAGGCACTCCGTTGCTTCATGTTTAATTACACACATGTTCCGTCGAGCTGTTGTATAAACGCAATATCACTCTCGTACTCGAGCGATACCGGCTCTATATCAGCGGCTGTGATTGCCTCTGGCCTCGTGCCTCTGGCCTAATCACAGCCGCTGATACAGAGCCGGTATCGCTCGAGTACGAGAGTGATATTGCTCATTCATACATATACATATATACACATATATACACATATACCTACATACACACAGTATATAAAATAACTACATACCTGCATACAGTGGATGGCCAGACCAGGACCAGTATATAGCTTCTTGTGACATATATGACACTTAAAGTGCTTGGCCTTCTGATGCTGAATGAGAATCTTTTCATCATCAAAATCCCTGTTGCAGTACCTGAGTTTGCAGTTAAAGTCATATGAACAAGAACAAAATCATAACAAAACACCAAGAACAGCAGAAGGGACAGAAATCCCCAACACTGTCAGCATAGGGATGCTTAAAACTTTAGCTGTTACACATTTCTTTCACTATTATACCCTTGTAAAGCGGTTCTCAAACTTTGCCTTACCCCAGCAAAAAAATAAAAATATTCAAAAGCCCCATGACATTTCCAGTTTTTAACGATTTGCTGAACAAAGATTAAGAATAAGGATTTTTTTTCACAATCACAACTTCTACCTGAGAAATGTTTTAGAGCAATTTGTATATTCAATAAAATTCTCAAAAAGTGTATTCATTACACTTTCACAAAATTACAAAAAGTGATTAGTTTACGTCAATTTCTTTTAAAATCATGATGCATTAAACAAGGACATTGGGAATCGTGGTCCTGCAAAGAAAAGAAAAACAGTTGTTAAGGAGGCGAGTTATTGAGTGGGAAATGTCTTTATTTTTATTTTTAACTACTGGATATTTGCTTGTTAAATGCTACCAATACAACGGTATATTTTGTTAGTGGAAGCGTGAAACTAATCCACATATTTAGAGACACAATAAAATAAGTGTCACTTAAATCTGATTGATAAAGTAGCAGGTGTTCTCTTCGCGAACGCTCAAACAGAACGCACTACTGGATATTTGCTTGTTAAATGCTACCAATACAACGGTATATTTTGTTAGTGGAAGCGTGAAACTAATCAAATAAGTGTCACTTAAATCTGATTGATAAAGTAGCAGGTGTTCTCTTCGCGAACGCTCAAACAGAACGCGTCTATGATGTGCGCTGCAGAGAGGCCTTGATATCAGACAAACAATACATCAGCCACTCGTAAACAGGAAGTGGGCCAATCCGTACTAATAAACAATTCGAAAAATATTAAACAACGGTACGATCGCTTTTAAAGAAGGATACCAACACCAGGGCTTCATCTGCTTCTTCTTTTTTCTCCCCATGATTTATTTTCCAGCCTATTCCGCGAACACCACACTGACTGACGCCTACCTAAACATTAGCCAAACTAAAATGGAGTAACGCTAAATAGGACATGACGACGGCTTTTTCCACGCACTGCATCACAAGGAATACCGCCACCAACTGGACAGGAGGTGCACAACTGGGAATCTGGTTGGTGTTTGAGTGATAGCAATAGCCAAAATAAAGAGGAGCAGAACACGCAGCGCCAGTGGGGTTTTTTTGGGGGGGTTCTGATCCAAGCTACCTGATGATGGCAGTAATGCACTGTTAAGTGCGGTTGCCAGTAAACAAAAGAAGAAGAAGAAGAAAATAAAATAAAAAACTATTTTAAAAAAGTGATTTACTTAATTCAGTCATTCATTCATTTATAAACCCGCATAACTGCACATTAATCCTTATTTCACTTTCCTTCGACATCACTTAGTCACCCTTTATCAAAATGGGAAGGATATAAAACTTAAATATATAGTTCTGAGTTGACCTCACCATTGTTTTATGGCATTATTTAATCAGTGCTATGTTTTAATGGCCTTTTGACTGTGATGACATCATCTGAAAACAAATATTGTTTTAGATAAAGTCAAATATGAGTAAAATGTTATTATTTTATTTAGTTTGACCTACATTTTAACTTTAAAGCTCAGCATGTTTAATGTTTTATTAAAAACAAGCCTGATTTGAGAAAAACAGAAAGATAAATGGAAGATTTTTTTTTTTTGGCAACCCAAGATTCACAGAATTAATTTTTTTTTATCATTAATAACCTTACATTTATTTATTCTCTGTTATACTTAAAGCAAGCAGGGAATCCTTTCCCGACCGGCTCAATAAAAACAGCATGCACATCTTATAATGTGAATACAGCATGTCAAGGCACACTATACTCTCAATGCAATGCATTCAAGCAGAAAAAAAAGAAGTAAATTCAGTTCCAAAATACAATCTTCAGAGGTAATTATTTTTCTAAGATAAGCTATAAATACATATCTCAAATAACTACATTCACACAGTATTTATTTCATATTCAGAATTAAAGGCAGGCATTTTTATATTCAGACTCAACGAAATCTGCATTAGATGCAACTACCCAGTTCAATTATTTGAAAAAAAAAAGAAAAAAAAAGATTGTATAATGTGTTTCTGATGAACAGAGTCGGGTAACAGCAGTCATGATTTATGTTAAACACACATTTCTTGTCAGCTTTAAATATAACCGTGCTTTGCATATTTCTTATATGGATTAGAGCTATCGAAACACATAAAACATGCAAATTGCGAAACCACTTAAATCACTGACAGCATCACTACCTGTGGCTCAAAAGCCCTTTTGTGTATAGATTCATAAATTACTTTCAGACACATTTTTTAGCATTCACCACAGCACATTCCTTAATAAACACAAATAATAAACTCCCCTTTTGATCTAATACCCTTGTTGCTGCTCCATTTGCAAGTTGTTCAAGGCAGTTATTTATACCATTTACTTCATTTTAACACTAAATCCACTTTAACAATGAAGACTGAAATATCTGAAAAGGCTAAAACTGTAAAAAGGTAGCAAAGCAGCAGAGATGTCATAAAAGAACATCACAGGTCAGTTTAAGATATAAATTCAACAATCATTTAAAGAGTGCAAATCCTTTGATCATTAAAGTGTAGCAAATAGCATGCTTACCTCTCACTGACCTTTACAAAAATATATGAGCTGTACAAACATGCATGCTTATAAATCATTCGGAAATGTTATGAAACCCATGCGTACATTAAAACTCCTTCTTCAACATGTTGGTCAATTTTAGGAGGGAAACTTTGGTTGTCATTTAAAAAAAAATAACTTTGTAAGTCCTCCTACAAATACTGCAATAGGCCCAACATGTCACCATCACTCCCTGTCTTTAGGTATCTTTCTTTACACAATTACCCCACATTTATCACCACGGAAATAACATTACATTCCTTGTAGAATGAAGTACTATTCAATGGTGTTCAGCTTTGCAGATAAGAAGTTGTTTATGTGAAACTGCAGGTAAATAGATGTAATTCAGTAAACCTGAGATCTCCAAGCTGCCAGTCACAGAGAAACACTCTGAACACAACCTCAGCCCAACATTATCCTTCCATCCTATTAAAGTATAAATTGCCATGGGAATGTGATTTGCGTACAATGTAGAGGTTTTTAGGTCATTCATTGGCTATGTCTTCTTTATTCTGTTGTCTAGGGGGTCCTCTGTGCCTCCCTAAGGCTCTTTTTACGAGGTTCAGAAGTTTCATCGTCCTCTTTTTCATACAGGTTCTCTCTTTCTTTTTCACTCTGATTCTGTCTTAGTTTAAGATCCCACTCCCAGTGCTTTCTTCATATGCTCATAAACCACATAAGAGATGCTAACAGCAGGAATGACTTTGAGGAAATTGGGGGCAATGCCACGGTAAAGTCCAGGAACGCCTTCATGGGACACAATGTGCTTGAACTGGCCAACCATTGACAGCTGAGGAGCGCCATCTGCTGAGGCTTTTAGGAAGAAAGGAAGGAGGAGTGAGGTTAGAATTTCATTTTGTGTGTGTGTGTGTGTGTGTGTGTGTGTGT
>NW_015505481.1:37838-79909 GCF_001515645.1 Sinocyclocheilus grahami | reverse complement strand
TTTTTTGGGGGGGTTCTGATCCAAGCTACCTGATGATGGCAGTAATGCACTGTTAAGTGCGGTTGCCAGTAAACAAAAGAAGAAGAAGAAGAAAATAAAATAAAAAAACTATTTTAAAAAAGTGATTTACTTAATTCAGTCATTCATTCATTTATAAACCCGCATAACTGCACATTAATCCTTATTTCACTTTCCTTCGACATCACTTAGTCACCCTTTATCAAAATGGGAAGGATATAAAACTTAAATATATAGTTCTGAGTTGACCTCACCATTGTTTTATGGCATTATTTAATCAGTGCTATGTTTTAATGGCCTTTTGACTGTGATGACATCATCTGAAAACAAATATTGTTTTAGATAAAGTCAAATATGAGTAAAATGTTATTATTTTATTTAGTTTGACCTACATTTTAACTTTAAAGCTCAGCATGTTTAATGTTTTATTAAAAACAAGCCTGATTTGAGAAAAACAGAAAGATAAATGGAAGATTTTTTTTTTTTGGCAACCCAAGATTCACAGAATTAATTTTTTTTTATCATTAATAACCTTACATTTATTTATTCTCTGTTATACTTAAAGCAAGCAGGGAATCCTTTCCCGACCGGCTCAATAAAAACAGCATGCACATCTTATAATGTGAATACAGCATGTCAAGGCACACTATACTCTCAATGCAATGCATTCAAGCAGAAAAAAAAGAAGTAAATTCAGTTCCAAAATACAATCTTCAGAGGTAATTATTTTTCTAAGATAAGCTATAAATACATATCTCAAATAACTACATTCACACAGTATTTATTTCATATTCAGAATTAAAGGCAGGCATTTTTATATTCAGACTCAACGAAATCTGCATTAGATGCAACTACCCAGTTCAATTATTTGAAAAAAAAAAGAAAAAAAAAGATTGTATAATGTGTTTCTGATGAACAGAGTCGGGTAACAGCAGTCATGATTTATGTTAAACACACATTTCTTGTCAGCTTTAAATATAACCGTGCTTTGCATATTTCTTATATGGATTAGAGCTATCGAAACACATAAAACATGCAAATTGCGAAACCACTTAAATCACTGACAGCATCACTACCTGTGGCTCAAAAGCCCTTTTGTGTATAGATTCATAAATTACTTTCAGACACATTTTTTAGCATTCACCACAGCACATTCCTTAATAAACACAAATAATAAACTCCCCTTTTGATCTAATACCCTTGTTGCTGCTCCATTTGCAAGTTGTTCAAGGCAGTTATTTATACCATTTACTTCATTTTAACACTAAATCCACTTTAACAATGAAGACTGAAATATCTGAAAAGGCTAAAACTGTAAAAAGGTAGCAAAGCAGCAGAGATGTCATAAAAGAACATCACAGGTCAGTTTAAGATATAAATTCAACAATCATTTAAAGAGTGCAAATCCTTTGATCATTAAAGTGTAGCAAATAGCATGCTTACCTCTCACTGACCTTTACAAAAATATATGAGCTGTACAAACATGCATGCTTATAAATCATTCGGAAATGTTATGAAACCCATGCGTACATTAAAACTCCTTCTTCAACATGTTGGTCAATTTTAGGAGGGAAACTTTGGTTGTCATTTAAAAAAAAATAACTTTGTAAGTCCTCCTACAAATACTGCAATAGGCCCAACATGTCACCATCACTCCCTGTCTTTAGGTATCTTTCTTTACACAATTACCCCACATTTATCACCACGGAAATAACATTACATTCCTTGTAGAATGAAGTACTATTCAATGGTGTTCAGCTTTGCAGATAAGAAGTTGTTTATGTGAAACTGCAGGTAAATAGATGTAATTCAGTAAACCTGAGATCTCCAAGCTGCCAGTCACAGAGAAACACTCTGAACACAACCTCAGCCCAACATTATCCTTCCATCCTATTAAAGTATAAATTGCCATGGGAATGTGATTTGCGTACAATGTAGAGGTTTTTAGGTCATTCATTGGCTATGTCTTCTTTATTCTGTTGTCTAGGGGGTCCTCTGTGCCTCCCTAAGGCTCTTTTTACGAGGTTCAGAAGTTTCATCGTCCTCTTTTTCATACAGGTTCTCTCTTTCTTTTTCACTCTGATTCTGTCTTAGTTTAAGATCCCACTCCCAGTGCTTTCTTCATATGCTCATAAACCACATAAGAGATGCTAACAGCAGGAATGACTTTGAGGAAATTGGGGGCAATGCCACGGTAAAGTCCAGGAACGCCTTCATGGGACACAATGTGCTTGAACTGGCCAACCATTGACAGCTGAGGAGCGCCATCTGCTGAGGCTTTTAGGAAGAAAGGAAGGAGGAGTGAGGTTAGAATTTCATTTTGTGTGTGTGTGTGTGTGTGTGTGTGTGTGTGTGTTTTCATTGCTGTGAACATATTGTGCTTCTTAAAGAATCACAAAATAAGCAGAATGATATGTAATAAGAATTCTGTGAATCTGTTTCGTCTCGCTCACCCTGAGCCTGCATGCGTGTGCGGATTAAAGCCAGCGGGTAACTAGCCAGCTGCCCACATGTGCTGGACACAGTGCCACATCCAAGAAGCACCAGGACGCCAGGATCAGCCGAGCCCATGCAGTACCGCTGTAGCCAAGCATTCTTTAGAGTCTGTTGAAATAACAGACAGAAAAGAGCAATATAGATAGATTTTAGATAGATTTTTAAATCTTTTTCAAAATATACAAAAAATATATTGTTAATATAAATGTTACACCATATTTATTTTTGATACATTTTAGTTATTATATTTCCTCATATTTTTGGCAATTTTTAAGAAAGTATTTTCAATCTAAAATATGTATATTGTCCAAAACACACACACATATATATCACATATATATCTATATAAGATATTAAAGGTGATTTTCTCAATATATTTTTTTTTTTTGCACCCTCAGATTCCAGATGTTCAAATAGTTGTATCTCGGACAAATATTGTCCTATCCTAACAAACCATACATCAACGGAAAGCTTATTTATTCAGATGATGTATACATCTAAATTTAAAAAAATTGACACTTAAGACTGGTTTTGTGCTCCAGGGTCCAAGATATATATATCTTTCCTTTTAAAAATGCATTTTGTATTTACTCAAAATGTATTTTAAAATTGGAAATGTGTTTTTTTTGTAATATATTCTGGCATTTGAAGTGAAGATCTACACGAATATATATTCAATTTGACAGAAGTCATGCTGTGTACAATATACCATCTTTCAAAAGGGGTCAGTAATATTTTTCAGTGTTTTCGAAAGAAGTCTCTTATGCTCACCAAGGCTGTATTAAATATACATATAATATATAATATGTATTAAAAAATAAACAATATTGTGAACTATTATTACAATTTTATATTATTACTTTTTCCTTTTTTGTATATTTTACAGTAATGTACTTTAGTATATTTAGTATATTACTTTAGTATACTTTAATTTATTTCATTTAATTTAATTCAGTGTCACATGATCCTTCAAAAATGTATTCTAATTTGCTGCCTTGTGCTGCTTAATATTTTTGTGGAAGCCATGGTACTTTTTTCAGGATTCTTTAATGAATAGAGAGCTCAAAAACAGCATTTATATAAATATAAATCTTTTGTAACATTATAACTGTATTTGTTTTCACTTTTAATCAATTCAATGTATCCTTGGCCAAATAAAATGACTGCTTTTTTTGCCACATGGGACAGAATGAAATGGGGTTAACAGATTTGTCAAGACCATCATCTGAAAAGTTCTGTGAGTTGTAAGAGGAGACCATAGAACACAACAACATAACATATCATTTAACTGACCATAGCAACTGAGAACGATGAATTCCTAGAGCTTGACAGTGACAGCAGGGATTCACAAACATTTAAATGTGTTAAAATACACACATAGCCTACCTCATACACAGCCAGATCGATGCCAGCATACGGGATGATGCCAAGTGTATTGGGCACATAGCCTTTGTAGAACGCGCGCACTCCTTCTTTACGCAGTATCTGTTTGGCACAGTCTGCCATGCCAGAATATTGTCCTGTCTTCCTCAGGGTCAGACGCGTCTTCAACACCTGGGAAGCAAGGAGGAATAGAGTAACAATATACAGATTTTTAAAAATGTAAGAGTATAGAGCAATGTACGTTTGGAGGTCACTGGTAACTTCAAGCTGCAGCAGCTCCTTCCAGCATAAATAAATGGAGGACTTGGCTTCCAAAATGTGATGCTGATCTGCCTCATTAAATACATATTAGAAGCCAGAAAAGAAGCTTGTTTTCTGCATTTGAACCTACCAGGAATAGAAAGACAATTTGTATGTGTATGTGTCAACCAGGCAAACAGCAATTAGGAACAACTTTTGTTAAACAACTTCCCGTTACATGACTCTCTGGTATTTCTACTTTACGTTAGCAGCTATGAGCATTACTTGAGATAACAGATACTTTTACAGCCAGACATTATATGAGCACGATCACTAAAGGAATGTTCCAGGTCCAATACAAGATTTAATTTGATAATCCAAATCATCTTTCTAGACATCAATATTACTACATTATGCATATTATATTTAAGTATTGTAGTTATACTTTTTTAAAAAGTGTTTATTTTATTATTTATTACCTTGCCATTGTAAGTGTCTCACTCAACCTGTTTTTTACCCATAAAATTGCAAAACACAAGTTGAAATATTTTCTGTAGTAATCAACATTAGAAGAAACATAATGCACTTGGACATATGTTATACTATATTATATCTACACTACCATTGTATAAGTTTGATTTCGTTTGATTTTCATTTATTTATTTTTAATGTTTTAATGAAGTCTCTTGTGCTCACCAAGGCTGCATTTATTAGATCAAAAATACAGTAAAAACAAGAATATTGTGAAAAATATTACAATTTAAAATCACTGTTTTCTATGTTTTAAAAATGGCATTTATTCATGTGATACAAAGCTGAAGTTTCAGCAGTTATTACTCCAGTTTTCAGTGTCACATGATCCTTCAGAAATATTTCTTATTATCAATGTTAAAAACAGTTGGGTTGTTTAATATTTTTGTCGACACCATGATCTATTTTTTTTCTTTTTTAATCTAATTCTTTGATGAACAGAAACTGCAAAAGAACTGTATTTATTTAAAATAGAAACCTTTATCTAGTTTACTAATGTCAATCTATAATTGTAATTAAAATGATCATTTATAGGAAATTTTCCATGTCCATTTTCTAACTCTGGCACAGATCTTTCGGTTTATATCCATCTACTTTATACAATATCTGTAGAAGTGCTTATGATAAAAAAGACGATAAGTACAGAACTAAAGCAACTGAATTCTTCAGGTCTTATCTTTATAGTGCTATTTAGTCATGACGTCAATGTGTAGGCCAACCCAGAATGCTAATTTGCCATAGATTCCCTCAGGAATTTCTAATGGGCTTTTAGAAAGCCAGTTTTCGATTTACAGTATGAATGGAATAAGGTCTGTGGTTACATTACTTATAGAGCTGAAAAGTGAAAGTCTGTTGATGTCTCTCACTTCCTCCTCCTCTCTCACCTCCATGGGGTAGATGATAGTCTGAGCTGTAGCTCCTGCCAGTGATCCAGCAATGAAGCGTTCCTGAACTCTTAGAGAGCCACCCTCCTTACTGCCTCTGATCAGCCATTTGATCTACACAAGACATTTATTATAGTTAACTTGCATTAGACAGTCTGCCACTCAGGCCTAGTTAAAAACAGAGTGGCTACTGGATTCTGCTTTGTTTACCTGCTCATATGCCATGAATTTGATAGCTGACTCCGGCGCAATTTTGAGGACATTGATGCCGTTGCCTCTCCAAAGGGACCTCAATCCTCCTTCCTGCACCATTCCCCGCAAGCCACCAAACAAACTCACACCACTGGAGCCATGGACCTGTTGAAAATCCACTTTCATTATGAGTATTGTACTTTTCACAACAGAACTGCAAATGTGAGTTTATTTGATACAACAATAACTGATAGAAACAATAAAGCTTCAATCAAATACTTTTAAGAGTTGACCGAACCTGAAGGAAAACTTTAAGACGGTCGAGAGGAGCAGTTCCCGTTCGCGATACGGCTCCTGCCATTGCCCCGGCCACTAGCTGTCTCCACACCACACCTGAACGCCGCTCTTTCTCTGAGAACTCATCCGGCACAGTCAGCTGCTCTCCAATGTCCAACATCTGAAACGCATACATTACAGACTCAAAGGACAGGTAAAGTTTACATTCCTAAATTTCTATGAATATCAGGCCTACAATCTAATTTCTAAAAAGTGCTGGAAGTAGACCAGAGAGTGTTTCCAGTAGTGGGCGATGTCCTCCATGTTGTGCAAGGGGTTAAACAGGAAGTGGTCCCGCCACTCGTTCCAGTCAATGGTCATAGTGCCATCTCTGTCTATGCTGACACACAAAGGGAATATAAAATATATAGTTAAAACAAGTGTTTGTTTTCTATGCCCATTGAAACTATGTGTGACTCAACATGTGGGTGCTTCACAGCAACATCTCAAACTCCTTTGAAAGCACAGCCAGAGTGGGAGGTACACGTGTAGGCTACATGACATTGATTAAGCACTAAAAAAAATTAAAAACACAGTGTTTTGTGAAAAGCTGAAGTGCTCTAACCTCTGCAGGATTCTGGAGGCTTGCTCTGTGGATACATTCACTCCAAGGCTGCGCAAGGAGAGCTGAATTTCTCCAACATCTATGTGACCTAAAATCATAAAATACTCCAATGCTTATTCCGTACATGGGCAGCAAAGGATACACTATTGTTCAAAAGTTTAGGGTCACTAAGTTTTTTTAATGTTTTTGACAGACGTCTCTTATGCTCACCATGGTTGCATTTATTGGATGTAAACATTGTAAAATATTATTACTATTTAAAACAACTGTTTTCTACTTTAATATATTTTGAATGTAATTTATTCCTGTGATGCTAAACTGAATTTTCAGCATCATTTCTCCAGTCCTCATTCATGTCACATTATCCTCTAGAAATCTTTCTAATATGCTGATTTGCTGATAAAGAGACATTTCTTATTACTATCAATGTTAAAAACAGTTGTGCTGCTTAATATCTTTGTGGAAACCATTATACATTTTTTTGGGCTTCAATGAATAAAAAGTTCAAAAGAACAGCATTTATTTTCAAATAGAAGTCTTTTGTAACATTACAAAATTTTAAATGTCTTTACTGCCCTCTTTGATCACTTCAATGCATCCATGCTAAATAAAAATATAAATTTCTCTAACAAAAGAAAACTTCCTGACCCCAAACTGAATGATAGTATGGCATATACTCCAAGACAGAGAACCACAAAGGTTCTGATAATTCTAACAAACACTTTAAAAGCAATCATGCAAAGTGTAAATATGCATTTTCCTGGAACTATTGTGAGGTTGCAGTTACAGTGGTAAGATTATAATTTGTGAAAAGATCATCCAGACCATCGTTGTTGCGGTCCAGGCTGCGGAACATGAGTCTGAGCTCTTTCTCGTGTGTGCGCAGATACTGTGTGAACTCCTCAAAGTCCAGCTGGCCGTCATGATTGGTGTCACTCATACGTACAATCTAAGGGGTGGAGGAAGTGAAGAGTGCACGTTTAAGGGCACGAATGTGAGGGTTGGAGGAGTTATACGTGCCCTTTATTTAACTGTAGCCATGTCTATGTAGAATGTGGAACAAAGAGAAACTAACAGAAAACAAAAAGGAGAGAGAGGAGGCATTGCTCTAAGCTTACAGATGCAAGGTTTCTGTTTGTGTGCAGAGCCCTGCCAGCAGTCTGGCGACTCCAGTCGCAAACACATTGTGAACTAGAGCTAATCTCTCCTCTTGCATCACAGCACATGACAAACAGTCACACAACCCAACAGCACAGACATACCCATGGCACATAGTGTCACTCTCCCCAAGGAAACTTGGAGTCTCCAAGTTACGTTCATAATGGCACTTTCATGGTTTCATCCTTAGCTACCTGCTGAAGTAATCGTCACAACACAACATATGTCTTGTAAGCCGCTTCAGCAGGAAGGAGTTTACAACATGACTAAAAATTTAAATGTCGTTAAACTGTTTTTTTGGTGTGTTAACATGCTGCAAGTTAAAGAAAAATGTCTGTTAAATTGCATTATAGAATAATGCATAGAATAAGATATGGTCTCGATCATCATACTGTATGAGGCCTTACTGCCGATTTGTAAAGATGGTTTCAGTGGAACCAATACAACTATACAGACTATATAAACAATTGCAGATCAAGTACACTTGCAGTTCCTCAGTAGCACTTACAGTCCTCCACTCAAGCAGTTTAAACCAGTGGTGCAGATTTATTTCTGCAGTTTATGATTGCAGCACCTGTGACCTCACTTTCTAAAACAGTAGGGGATTTCAGTAATCAAATTTACTATGTGGATCAAATTTGCAACCACAAATAATTGTTGTTATATATGCTAATAATATCTAAAAACATAACAGACAATGTGCATGTTTTACTTTGTGCAGTGTTCTATGCAGTCCAGTAGAACTACAAGTGTTACAACTGCAACTCTCTGCATCTGGGCAGCTATAGCATAATACTTGAACTTGAACATGAATAAAAACATTATTGGTAACACTTTAGTATAGAGACCAGTTCTCACTATTAACTAGTTGTTTATTAGCATGCCTATTATTAACATATTGGCTGTTTATTAGCATTTAAAGCACATAATCTGCATGACCACATTCCATATCCCCAATCCTACCCAATACCTAAACTTAACAACTAAAACTTAGATTTTTTAGTCTGGAGGGTTGTCAGTATTGCAGCGTGGATAGAGAAGTCTAACTCTTAAATAAGTTACACGGGATCATTTGTCCTTGGTCGCAGACACGACAGTATTCTACAGGGCAAGTTTCACTCTTGCTAAGAGTAGGCATGACAATACATTTATAAGTTCATGATGTGAAAATTAACCATGGTTTTATTATAGTAAAAGTGTAGTAACCATGTTTTTTGGCGCATTTATTACCATTTGTATAACCAGTTTTACTACAAAAACCATGGTTAAACTTAATCCTACCCAATACCTAAACTTAACAACTAAAAATTAGATTTTTTAGTCTGGAGGGTTGTCAGTATTGCAGCGTGGATAGAGAAGTCTAACTCTTAAATAAGTTACACGGTCATTTGTCCTTGGTCGCAGACACGACAGTATTCTACAGGGCAAGTTTCACTCTTGCTAAGAGTAGGCATGACAAAAACCACACGGTTTATAAGTTCATGATGTGAAAATTAACCATGGTTTTATTATAGTAAAAGTGTAGTAACCATGTTTTTTGGCGCATTTATTACCATTTGTATAACCAGTTTTACTACAAAAACCATGGTTAAACTATGGTTAGTGTAGCAAGACCATGGTTAATTTGTGGTTACCATGATTTAACTATAATAACCATGGTTTTTCGTTTTTATCTGTAGTAAAACCATGGTTAATTTTCGTAAGGGGTGGTCTTACTCTTACTTACCAAAAATGAGACCTATGTTAGGTTTTGCTGCAATTCACCGCAAATGCTCATCTCCCTGAAATGAACATGTTTATGGTGAACAGCTATTAACTTCCCAAAGTAAGCGACCCACCTCGTCCACCTCACTGCGAACGACCCCCCAGTCGGTCAATCCGGTGCGCAGCTCATTCACATCGACCCTGCCATCTTTATTGAGATCCAGCTGATCGAACAGCTCGGCCCATCGTTTCTCCTGCTCTGGATCGGACACCCCGTTATCTTGACAGCGAGCCCATGTCCAACACGAAGGGAACCGACTCCTCGCTTCGCCCATATGAAACAGTTCTCGGTGAATACGGGGCAGATTTGTCCTCGAGAGTCAGAGCAGGCAGAGCTGTATTAGGTAGAAGAACTGCATCCTACCTCCCAAAATACAGGTAGCCTACTTCTTCAGCAAAGACCACTTTGAGGATTTATGGATTGAGGTCAATAAAAACGGCTAAATCTTGATATATAGCCTCGTTCACCTGTCAGAGTCCCGCCACAGTCTATGTTAAAAACCGCGTTTAAACGGGCGCACCGGCGTTGCTCCACTGTAGCCTGTGCCGATTACGGCAGAGTTAATCCAGGAAGTATTAAACCTCTGCCCTCTGGCTAGAATCATAATCCCCGTGTCTGTTCCACCGGTCCTCTCAAACCCAGCTCCATCAGCTCAGATCACACGAAGGCACCGGTTACCGCATCCAAACGCTCAGCTATCGCTCGCACTAGGTTTACGAGTCGCGTCTTTTGCTCATTTTACCGTGGTGTGCAGGATGAGTGCCGTCGCCGCTGCACGGATCTTAAGGGAAGGGCTGGGTGTCCCAACTCTGAGTGTGCAAATTATTCTCTGGCTTTTACGTCGGTCTGTTTTTATGGGTTCGTCTTGTACCCCTCGCACATTTCGCACAACGGTCAATTTAGATGTTTGTGATATTTAAAACTATAGATAATTACAATAGGCTATCTTGTTTTACCGAATGATAGGCTTTTCCTAACGAAAAGCGCCTCAGCAGCGTGTTGCTATAGTAACCTCCTCAGGTGAAAGCGGTCTAGGGAGCGCCATAGTGAACGCGCGGAGATGATTCACTTTCAATCTTTATTACTTTTGTGATTTTCTAGAACCTTGTATTGTAAACACAGTTACAACGCTAAAATATTATACCTGCATCAAATATATGCAAAAAAAGCCCCCTTCACATCTATCCCTTGGTTGAAACCGTTTGTTGTCTCCCATAGTCTACTAGGCTATTGTTCTTTCGATTAACTCTTATGAAAAGTAACCATGGTTTCACTACAAATTAAACCAAAAAAGAAAAACATGGTTACTGTAGTTAAACCATGGCAAGCACAAAGTAACCATGGTTTTGCTACACTAACTATAGATTAACCATGGTACTAGTGGTAAAACTTTGGTTATACACATAGTAATCAATATGCCAAAAAACCTGGTTACTACACTTTTAATATCATTTTTGTAAGGGAACTGAGTGCATCATCCAGATATTTCAAGTTCAAGCTAATGATATCACTAAAAAAAACTGTAACCAAGTACATTTTCATACACAGAACAATTAGGCCTACAATTCCTTATTTATTGTCTTTTATCAGGCAAATAATTTAAAAGCACAACACTTTGCTGAATAGGGTGTGCTTTGGGTGCAGGTGGCATAGGCTACACCAGGGGTGCCCAAACTCGGTCCTGGAGGGCCGGTGTCCTGCAGAGTTTAGCTCCAACCCCAATTAAACACACCTGAAGCAGCTAATCAAGCTCTTATAAGCATACTAGAAACTTCCAAGCAAGTGTGTTGAGGCAAGCTGGAGCTAAACTCTGCAGGACACCGGCCCTCCAGGACCCAGTTTGGGCTACACCCCCTGTAGTGTGATGCTGTGGGATGAATGGAAACTACTGAGTCAACACTTGCAGGATAGTGCAAGATTAGAGAGAACCCATTGAAGGATTTTGTTATAACGATAAATATGTCTCATGGGATGCGTTGAATTTAAGGTCAACCTCAAACAAAGAAACGGACTGATATAAAATAAGCCAATAGACAACTCAAAACCAGCCTACTCGTGGTAAAAAAAAAAACACATCAGAGAACTGAACTTCAAATCTTTGGCAGGAGCGATGAACCTGTCACCAGCAGCAGTGCTTTGATACGAAACAAAAGAAGGGGGTGTTTTTGTGCTGTGTATATCTGAGCCATACTAAGCTCTCGTTTACAAACGTTTATTTGATTGGTGTTGAAAGGAGAAAGTACAAAGGTAGACAATCCCAGACGGTCATTCTTGGCACAGCCCACACAAGGTTTTCTGGCTATGAAAAATGATTTCTCTCAATCACACTCCCGACTCCCACATAAAACCATCTAAAGGACTTTATTCTCCTGTTCAGTATTTTCTGATTTGTCATGGTTGCACCATCACAGCCATCTAAGGCATATCAGACAGAGCTCTCCACACTTCAGGTTACATTAATAGACAGAGGGACAAGAAACATGAAGTGTCCCATAGTGCTTTGCAGGCAAGCATGCAGAGATTATTTTGCCTGTTCTTTTCAGCATGTATCCAGGGCAACCTCCTCTGGCACTGAATATCACCACCTGTGAGCAGAGACACACGCAGACTGTGTGTTAATCATTCATAGTCAATTTATGTATCTTATCATGATAGTTATAACATGAATTTGCTTCCAGTTCAATCCCTATTTAGCAAACAAACGTTCAGTTAATGTTTACTAGTATGTTCCAGGGCTAATATGGTACAGATTTCCTGGTACAAGTAATCCATTTACATAATTTATATTTCTTAAATATTGTTAATATGTAACAGTTCAGGGATCCTGAGAGGTTTTTTTAAATTATTGCTCAACAATAGCTTTATGGCAGAAACGAATTACTGCTGTTTACTGTGGTCAAAATGATGTCTCACATCCCTGGCCACATTCAAAATAGGATGAAATGAAAATAATGGCTGCTTTGCATGCCTCACATCCACCTCTCAGGGCACATAGATCAGTTTGCTGCTTCATAATGCCTCTAAATTAGACCAATTGTTTAAAACCAAACTAAAAGTGATTATCAACAACCAGTAGATTTCTGCACTTGAGAATGGCGTTTCATTTTTTTCGAGCTAGTAATAGTTATTACACAAAAGGCCACAAGGGGGATCCAAGCTATAGACAGTATACTGATATTGTGACGTTGAAAACAGGCTGGAGGAAGAAAAAAAGCTTAAGCAATTTTCCATCAACAAACTTCAAGTATAATGTCACAGCTTTATTAAAATATTTTAATTATTATTAAAAGTTTGAAGTCAGTTTTTTAAGAAGAAATTAATACTTTACTAATACTAATAGGCTACATTAAATAGTTTTTAAAGAGTCACAATAAAGACTTTCATAATGATACAAAAGATTTCTATTTCAAGTAAATGTTGTTCTTTTAACTTTCTATTCATCAAAGTGTCCTGAAAATATATCACGGTTTCCACAAAATATTAAGCAGCACAACTGTTTTCAACATTGGTGATAATAAGAACTCAGCAAATCATCATATTGTAATGATTTCTGAAGGTTCATGTGACACTAAGACTGGAGTAATGATGCTGAAAATTCAGCTTTGACATCACAGGAATAAAATATGTTTGAATATATATTAAAATAGACAAGTAATTAAACAATATTACTCAATATTTCTGTTTTTAATGTAGTTTTTTGATCAGATAAATGCAACCTTGGCAAGCACAAATTACTTCTTTCAAAAGCATAACTTTTTTTTTACCAACCTCATAGCTTTAAACAGTATAATATAATATGTTTATTGTTAATTGCCAGTATTTTGATTGCTCAGCAAATCATCATATTGTAATGATTTCTGAAGGTTCATGTGACACTAAGACTGGAGTAATGATGCTCAAAATTCAGCTTTGACATCACAGGAATAAAATATGTTTGAATATATATTAAAATAGACAAGTAATTAAACAATATTACTCAATATTTCTGTTTTTAATGTAGTTTTTTGATCAGATAAATGCAACCTTGGCAAGCACAAATTACTTCTTTCAAAAGCATAACTTTTTTTTTACCAACCTCATAGCTTTAAACAGTATAATATAATATGTTTATTGTTAATTGCCAGTATTTTGATTGAAGATGCCTGCCAACTTGTGGTTGATCATATTCAACACCGATCCTTCAAAGACACAAACAGTAATAAAACCTGGTTTTCATCTGCTTTTATAGTAAGACTGTGGAAACTAGAAGTTAAAATCAATGGTGTGTATTTGAAGACATAAAACACAGGGAACACGCTACATAAACAATTATTTTAGAGCATAAAGTGTGGCTAATGGACCAGAGAGCAATGGAAAAGATAATGAATTGAGAAGAGAAAAAACCCCTCTTGATTATCAGCAGCGTGTTGCGCAGTGGCCTCAGCATGGGGTTCATCAGCAGACTGGATGGAGAAGTTCTGCCTTTCATCCAAAGTGTTCTCTGAGGGGAGAGAGAAGATGAAACATGCCTAAGGGAGCCTGTGAGGCTGGGCTAGTCTGGAGCATCAGTGAGGAAATTGAGGCCTGCTGATTACCATGCTGCTGCCTCTCTCTCATTATCTCCCTCCTCATTTAACAGCCCTCGGCCCTCAAAGCTCCTCAGCGTGAGTGGGTGAGATACTGTTTCAACTGCAGGCTCTCCACGCTCTCTGTTCTCACAGCCCTCACTTTTTATTATGCCAAGTGCACCCATAAAAGCTCAAATAGAGATCCAGTGCTTCTGGATTACAAGTTTTGGCGATTGAGGAAGCCACTTGATCTTGTGTTTTTCATGGGGTAAAAGTGCGACTCTGAGACACGTATGTGTATTATGATATCAGTAAAGTCTAAAAATGACCAGGAGGTGGCGGTAATGAACTGGAATTTCCTCACTTGGATGTGTCCGCTGTGGATTTCATTTATGAAAGGGAGGGCCAAGCACGAGACAAACCATTAAGTTGACTTATGACCTTCATTATTGACTTTATTATTTTGCATGCTGCTCCTGCGATCCATCAGCAACGCTTGGCTTCTTGCTTTGCTGCGTCTCCTGAAGTTACAATGGCTGTTTGGTACAAGACCACATAGGATTTACAGCTCTGACCCACATCTACCACAGTCCAGTGCCTCAGGCAGGCACAGATGCTCCAAGATGCCCATCCAGAACGCACGCCAAAAGCTCGGGGAGAGAACGAGTGGAAAAGAGAGAGAAGGAGAGGATGAAAGGGGTGGGAGTATGTGTGCTGGCCGTGACAAACAGGTGGTACCTTGGCTGTCAGGTAGTAGTGCCGTGTCTCCAGTCTGTTTAGTTTGGACAGCAGCCAGTTTAAATTCTCCTTTAGTGAGGCGTCCAAGTACGAGGCACATAGAAACAGGAAGAACAAAATACCTGTCTTATCATGAAAGCCAGCAAGAGCGCATGTCGGTCGAAATCTGAGCAAACTCATCTACATCATTCCCTTATTAACCTTAATAGGATACAGTAATTCCATTTCTTTAACCAGCTAAAACTTCACACTGCACAAATCACAGCTTGCATACGTGACCCAGCCCAGTGAGGGATCAATAGCTAATTCACTTCCAGTCTTTGGAAATGTTGAATCTATAGCCATCCATAAATCAAACCTGACCGAGAGACATCACATTTATAAAGTGGCTGAGTGCTTTTCATCATGATTGGCATTGTGTTAATGTAATAGATCATGTTGGGCTATGATGTGAATGAGCGGTATCATCAGCTCTGAATGTTTGTGACATTTCTTAGGTTTAGAAACAGAGTCTTTGTGACAGCAAAACCAACACAAACAGACTGTGGTTGGCGGCGGGGTGTTGTCAGGGTTGACTAAGCTCACAATCAGATTGGCTTGTGCCTGGTGGATGTGTTGTTTAATGCTGGTATGGCTTATTCGTTGTCAGTAAGATGAATATCCTTTTCACTGGCTTATTACTTTCTCTTTTCAGAATGGGTAAGAAAAAAACATAGAAACCCAAATTTATAACAGCACCATAGTAGCAATTATATCTCTTTTCTGATTAGGGAGCTATGTTCCTGTGCCAAGTAAGCGATTTTCAAGGCTTCTCAGGGTAAATCTTCAACGTTGTTTTTCATCAGGTATAAGCAGTTACAAATTGATTGATAGCTTGAGTGTTTCAATTGAGTTTTTAGCAGCGTGCTTTTTCCTACATCACAAAACCTTTCAAATATATCAAATATTCAGTATATCCACCCCATTATGATGCTGTAGCTATATCACAGTGCGCTATGTCGGGAAAAATCGTAGATGCAAGGTGCGGCCACATTAGTGTGAAATTAGACAAAAAGGTTATTTGTCTATTGACAATAATAAAGCACAGATCACAAGTAACTTCCAAACCAAGCAAGCTTGTGGTGGTCAACCCATATCAGAAATCTGCATTGGAAAATGTTTTACTCTTAAACAAAATTCCCGATCGAGTGGTTTCTTTTGAAATGACTAGATTTTGTCTGTGAAAATTGGCTGAACAACAGTAAATGTGTCTGCACATTCAGACTCATATAGCTCATATAGTAACCAGTGATACTTTCTTGTTTCTAGTATCACACTGCAGACTCACTTTCTGTTCCCTACAAATCCAACTGGCATCTTGCAACTTAATTTTCGACTGTAGTGAAAATGAACTCAGAGGATTTTTATTTATTTATTACATTGTCACAAACTACTTTTTTTTATAGTGCAAGTCTTGATCACATTGTTGGGGTTTATTTTGCAAAACTGACCAACTGATTGTACATTATCCCTTACATAATGTATTCATATATAATTGCAGAGATGTTTCTCAGAGTTGGACTTAGGCCCAAAATACAGCATTATCAAAGCAATAGCACAATGAAGACTAATAAGAGAGCTTACTGTGAATCTATCAAACCGCAGCCCCGTAAGATTTAGATGTGGGTGGCTGAGATAGCGGGTTTACATCTGTTTAGTGTGTGAAGTCTTGCCCTCTCTCTTTTTATTGAATCCTGCCTGAGGACATAAATACATAATTAGACTGCAATGCTTAGAAACATTTATTATAATGAGCTGGAATGGCATGGTTCAGTATGCACTTTATGAGAAATTCAGACCTTTTTTTTAGGTTTTTATTGGAGGTTTCTAATATTACCATAAAATCAGTACTTTGTTCAAGCCCCAAGTCTTTTATTTTTCTCATTTTTTTCACCCCTTTGAGCATCTTCATCTAAAAATCTAACACATTATTATCATGATCACACTGCACCTTATAAAGTACAATGGAGACTGGAAATAAAACCTTAACTACTCAGGCTTTTTTCCAAAAATAGAGAAGCGGCAAACATGTAATTTTCTCTCAAGGAGATAAATACTTGCTTTTCAGCATTCAGGGCCCCTCTGCCCCACTACACATGCCACAGAGGATTTAATTTCCCCTGTAATGATAGGGAAAGGTGACGCACAAACAGTGAAGCTCCTGACAGAAGCATTTGTGAAGGCATTCAGTTTGAGACTAATTGTCTATAGGTAAACACCTGCAGGAGCTCTTCAAGACTGGTTAATCATACTCAGCGCTTCTGAAACCGAGATAAAGGACTGAGGTAATGTAACATATAAAGAGACAAATCTTGAGCTTCTGATATTGTCATTGTTGAAGTATATATGGTTTTTAAAAGGCAAATCCCTTGGATTACAGAAAATATAAATGTAAGTAATTTATAATAAATACTGAAATAAGATCTTTTAATTTTGACTTTTTTTTTATTTGTTTTTTTGTCCCTTGGAATTTTTGTGGCATGACGTATTTCCAACATTTTGTTCAATTGATACTAAGGTACACCCAGCACAAACTACTGAACGAATTGAGTTTTAGTCCCTCACAGCGTTGTTTTCATTGCTGTAAAATTACATTTAGTGTCTACCCTGACTAAATTATTATAAGTACTATTCATTTACATATGTTGTACTGGAATATATACAATGCTTAAATTAAGTGTTATTTAATTATCCTACCTGTTTAGGCTATACTCTCAACATACTCTCATGAAAATTCTTAACTATTTTACATTGTGCTGAATTCATATGAAATTACAATCTCATTTGTATTTTTTTGTACAATCTGCTTATGTCTCACTTTGACAATAGGTTTAAAGGCACAATATGTAAGATTGTTTTATTAAAATATCCAAAAACCACTAGAACAGTGTTATATATTTTGCTGACTTGTGTACTTACATTATCCCAAATGTTTCGAAGAATGTTTAAATCCAGAGAAATAAGCAATTTTAACTAGTGACACGGAGCGTGTCCATAGTGTCATTGTGTCGCCTGCCAGTGACGTCGTAACCCCTCGATTTCCGGTTTTGTTTTGTAGAAAACATGGAAACACCAAAGATGCTTTAATATGTTGTGCGTTTTAATAGAATGTACTGTATCTAGTCTGATAAAACAGCTCTGCTTTTTTCCCCACATACGCACGACCGGATGGAGCGGAAGCGATTGACTGTGGCATAATAAAAGCTCCGCTGCTTTCGAGCCGTGTGTCGCGCTCGTTGAGCGCCTCGTTTCGCTTCGACGGCTTTCAGCCTCACCCTGCTTCATTCTACTACGTTAATAAATCCTTAGCTCATCCATGAACATGATTTCTGCCGAGTCCGGTCGGATTGCATCGGCTGTGGGGATGAAGACCACAACTCCCATGATTCCACACGCAGTCACGGCTTCATCAAACTACACCTTTGTTTCTTTGTTTGTTTTGAATACGCGCCCTCTAGCGGCGAAAATTACATATTGAGCCTTTAAGGGTGGACCTTCAGACATACTTTTTACTATCTTCTCATACAAATTTTAAAAAGTATGAATTCACCAACATTTCACCGAAAGGTAAAATAGTTGCATTTTCTCATTTTATTGGGTTGGGTTTGTGTTAATTGTTTAGCAGCACACCTTTTAAAGTTAAAAACTAGATAGTTTAGAAAGAACAATTTGACAATACACCAGTCAAAAAGATTGGTGTTAAGTTATATATACACCATATCTTTTATATATTTCATTAATTTGCTACTGCACCACTTCACTAAATGAAGTGCCACTGTATTTGCACAACTATTAGATCTGCTTCAGATCAATTTAGAGGCTTTTATTGATTAAGATCACGTTTTTCATAAAGCCATTTGTTTATTTGTGTGAAGGTCCCTATCTTATCTCTGTGACTAAATACCTGCTGCTCTGCCCATACACCTGTATTTTAAAGCAGTGAGCAGTTCTTATCTTTTGACCGCAAGACAAATTGGTGTTCCCTCAGGAGTTAAGAGAGAGCAGCCCTTCTGAAGGAATTAGTTTCTAATGCACATCTTCCAGCCATCACAAAATGTTTCCTTTATGCGGCGCTTTATGTTGCGCTGACCCCTGCAAGCTGCCAGCGGGATGAATTATGACTGTGTGCCTGCGTCGGATGCCCGTACCGTGTTGTGATGCAGGTCTCTGGTGCGTGTGCAGACTGGGGATGACCGAGTGACTGTTCATCATCAGCACAGACAGAAGTAACAGCCCTGCAGGCCTGCCTAGATCGCTGTCTCAATTTCTCTCTCTCTCTTCGCCAGGACTCTGTTGCCATGATAATGAATACAAATCTATCATCCGCCTGTGTGCGATTATGCCTCAGTGTATTGCTCAAAATTGCAGAAGCTTTGTGTCAGAGCAGCACAGTCTCTTGAAATGTTTCCAGTCATCCTTTTCAAAAACTGTTTTTGTGTTCGCACAGTTTAAAGAGTGACCCGCTTTTTGCCCTCTCTCTCGCTCTCACTTAGGCTTTCATGTGGTGCTCAGTCACTATGAAACCATCTTATGAATGTTTATTGTTTTCTGGCTTTACTCTCACCCCGTGCTAACTAAGTTGAAATGATGGCTCCAATTTTAGGCAGTCGCTTGTTGTTGACATATGTTTCTATATGGGGTGGCCGAGACGATTTGCGTCTAGAATTCACAGGAGGCTCAAATTTGCCCTGGACCTTCATTACAGTTGAAACCTAGTCACAGCCCATAGACTGTGCTCTCTCATTGTGTTGGGACTGTAGATCTCGGATTATATCTTTGTGCAGCAAAGTTCATAGACTTTGTGACGTTTCCTCTAAGTTTAAACATTGTTTTTATCCGCTGCACTGCAAAAAAAGCTTTTCTAGCTTAGATCTTTTGTCTTGTTTCCAGCCAAAATATCTAAAAATTCTTAAATCAAGAAGGATTTTCTAGACAAGTAACAATTATTGTCTATTGAATTTTTTGATATTTTGGCTGGAAACAAGACAAAAGATCTAAGCTAGAAAAGCATTTTTTGCAGTGTGATGGTATTTATGTTCTTTCTATATTGTCTGTGTTCAGTATACTAACAAGTGGCACACCAGAAAAGTGCCAACTGAGAGGAGTGCTTTTCGACGCTGTCTGAGATATGGATGTGTGTGATGACAAGACAAAGTGTTTCTGACCTCTCTCTTCCAAGTGTCTAATGCTCACAGGATGATAGCGGCATTGACCCGGGAAATGTGGGTGAAAGCAGAGGTAACAAAGGACCTGGAGATTGCCAGAGAGAACAGAAATGATATAATAACTAGTGGAGAGTGTACAATACATGAAGATATGAAGGAAGATAATGAGTACTGTGTTTGGAAGAGAAAATATGTTTATTTTAAATGTATGGGTGTGTTTCATTATGTTCCCTCTATTATGAATAAGGATACAGTTAACAGGAATAGGCACTAGCAAAGGCTCAGATCTACTAAACATTGTTGATGAGGTTTTATATTAAAGCGTAGCTGGTATTTATTGAAAACATTGCTTTATAGCACACATGCATGCTTACTGTAGCAGTTAAAATTTACAGAGTCATTATGAAACATGCTTGTGGTGCATTCTTTTAATTAAGCAAAAATTATATTGTGCAGTATATATTATGGCATTGACAAGTAATAAATTGCATAATATAGATACAAAACTAAGAAAATAAAACAAAAAGCAAATAAATAAAAATACTGTTTTTAAATGTTTTTTAGTACAAACACAGTATCTTTTAGAGGCTTTGACTTCTTTTATTTGTCTTTATCTGCTTTTTACCAGTGCATTCTGGGAATTTCTATTGAGCAAACATTTCTGCTGTGATTTTAGAGCAGTCTTACTGTGATGATCTTTTGGTCCATATTGTGACATATGCATCAAGTGTAACGGTTTATGAAAAAAATAAAAGAAATGTAAGACTTGGTTCTATGACATGGTTGTTGATTGGATTTTGGGATTTGGGCATAACACCTGAAAATGAATGTGAGCTAGCAGTCAAAAATTAGTAAAATAGATGTCATTTCATGCTGACTCTAAAAATGGCTGACTATCTTGCTTGTGTACTAACTACAAAGATTAACTTAGGGAATACAAGATAATAAAATTGACATAATAAGAATTAACAATGGAGTATACAGAAATAAAAAGACTATGAAATGCATACATATAATATATTTGTGACCCTGGAGCACAAAACCAATTTTTTAATTGATACATCATCTGAAAGCTGAATAAATAAGCTTTCCATTGATGTATGGTTTGTTAGGATAGACTGCAGTCTTTTTTGATGGAGCTGTTTGTAAGCTAGACAAATACTATTTGTAACAAAGAAATGAATGAATTTCAGAGGGAATTCAACAACAATACACAGATCTGTATAGTAAACTAAGAAGTGTAAGTTTCATATATATGTGACTGGCAGAGAACAGTCTCTTGAGAGTGCAGTGGAGGGTCCTGAGCTGCTGATTACAGTGGAGTCTTCAATCAGATCAGACAGCTGACTGCTCCAATCAGTTTCCCTCACACTGCCTTTGGACCAATCCGGCCAACCCAATTACTGGAGTCACACTCTAATTGGCTGCTGACCCCACTGGCCGGCACAATGCACTGGGTCAAAGACTCACAGCTATATGTCGTTATGTCCTGATGTTACACAGCATGCTGCATAAACGTATTATTGTTTGGGTAGGGCCATTGTGGTGGTAATTGGTTGAAGATTGTGATTCCCTCTTGCTCATAGCTGTAGTTCTCTAATGGCTTGCTGCTGGGAGGTAAAGTAAAGCTCTTGTTCAGTGTGGGAACAGCTCTGTACAGAACCCCAAAACATATGGGTTCATTCATTAAATCCTGTGCTCTCTTTGCGCACAAGGAACCTAATAATTGCACACGGTTCCTCAAGAGCTCCTTAATTTAGTCTCAAAATTCAAAGCTTTGTCTTTTGAGGAGTTCAATACGCTTGTATATCCTCTGTAGAGTTTCCCTGGTGATCCACCTCTTAGATTCGCCAGGCCGTTTTTCGCTACATGCACACTGTGCTGTGAGTAATGTTGACTCTGTGTTTGTCTGCGCGGGACACATTGGTCAGTGAGCCGGTTTGCTGGCTCTAGGGTTTTCCTTTAACACTGTGGCTTCCAAACCACTGGCACCATGAACATACAAGTCATTTTTGAAAAGAAGACATGCTCTGTAGTATTCAGAGATGGGGAGTTTACCCAAAAATAACAATTCTGTAATATTTTTCACTCTCATGTTATTCCAAACCTTTATGACTTTCTTTGAAAGAAGATATTTTGAATAATACAGAATAATATATTTTTTGTGTTCCATACAAATTTGGAACGTGAGGATGAGTGGATGATTAGTAAATGAACTCACACAACATGCATTTAAAAGACAACAACATATTCCCAAGTATCATTTCACATCCTGTTTATTGACCTTCTATGATGTACATGTGTTGAGTGACACATCTAATACTGAACAAGATTAACAGTCCTTATTTTCACAACCCATAGTTTCGTTTTAGTGCAGGAGGGGCCATAGTTCTCATTCATTGTCCGGCGAGTCGAAGAGATAAAACCCACCGACAGCAATGAATGTGAATCAGGACCCAGAGCTGTGACAGTAGATGCAGAATACTGTCTCTCGCTCGACTGATCAGCTGGGACAGCTTCAGACAGGCTACAGCAGCCATCTTGGCCAGCTCAGCAACAAAATGGACTCACACATGTAGTCGCTGGCACTCTGAAGGTCTGTGTGGCCGGAGTACGTTCGAGAGGCAGGGTACACTCAACACTCGATGGTTTCTCTCACTTGCAAACTCACCGACAGCGTTGAATGTTCACTGTGACTCGCCTGGGACTGCACACACTTCAGATACTGCTGAAATTGTGTGGTTTTGGACATGTACACTAAAAACTGACATTAACAAATTTATGTACCTCACGTGATATTGTTAACATTACCACCCAAACTAGTTTTCATTATGATAACCACATCATGATCAATAAATGAATGACCCATGCCATAAAGCAAAACTATTACAGACACATATATAAAAGAAAAAAAAAGATATGTATAAAATATATTTACACAACTGTATTGATACAAATGTATTCAATAAGTTTTAGTTAATTACATTTTCTCCTATATTTTTGGCCTTTTGTATATATTTTTATTCTAAATGCTAAATGCTATTTTCATTATGATTACTTCATTAATGCACATTAACAAATCAACGATCCATCTCATACAGCAAAAATATATTTTTTTGCAGATACACAAAAGAAAAATGTCTCAAATATATTTATATGTACACAACTATATATATATATATATATATAGAGAGAGAGAGAGAGAGAGAGAGAGAGAGAGAGAGAGTTCATTTGCAAAAAGAGATAACTCCATTTTTAACCATTTTCAAAAATGATGTTTTTTCATTGTGCATTCCAATTAATCTCGATCAAACTGCAGTTGGGTTATTTTTAAAAATAACTAAAAAACACAACTAACTAACACAATAAAAGACAATAAAAGCATGATAACATAATAAAAAACGTGATTTTTGAAAATTTTAATAAATGGAGTTATCTGTTTTTGCAAATAAACTCTTCATTTATATATACACACACACACACACACACACACACTGTATATACTGTATACTTGTACTGTATATATAGTATACACAAACACGCACACATACACACACACACACACACTGTATATACTGTATACTTGTACTGTATATATAGTATACACAAACACGCACACATACACACACACACACACACTGTATATACTGTATACTTGTACTGTATATATAATATACACAAACACACACACACATATATATATATATATTAATAACGATATTAATGCACATATATAAATCAACAATATTGCCTCTTGAAGTACATGTTGCAAAATATATTCCAGCCTACATTTAGCAAATTTTAAATATTTGTTGGCCATACGGGACTGTGTACTCGCAGTCTCTGAGGGGAAGTTTTGCGTGAGCACTGGGCCATATGCACAGGGAAGCGGGCACAGTATAGCATGAGCTCTGTGGGGTCTATTATCTGATGGTGGGGGGAAGGGAACAGGAGCTGAGAGTGAGCGGGAACAGGGGGCTGCCGATTGGAGAGAAAGAGAAAAATGGAAGGGGGAAGGAGGAATCGAGGGAGCGGGCAGAAGAGTGGAGGTGGTGAGTGCATGTCTGGGCAAGGGGGTGTTGATCGATTCCAGGCTCGGCATTTCCAGACAGACTGAATGGCTAAGGTCAAAGGGTCTCATTTCCTATGAAAGAGGGGCTGTCTGAAACGCGCCTCGTCCGTTTGTCGACTCGATGTGTTTGGAACGCGCTCACGTACACACGTGCAAACAGACCGTGTGGCGTGCATGCCATTTCAAACGTAAAAGCAAGTTTGAAAGGAATATTGGAGTGAGTTATGCTGTATATAACAACTATTTGGCATCAAAACTGTTCTCAAGGCCTACATCTAAGCGAGACCAGCTACTGAGGTGAAGGTCGAACTTTTATATAAGCAGGCAAAAGGACCAGGCCTCATGTATGTGTTTGTCCAGCCATTGAAATGACAGCCGTGTGAGATGCGGAAAAGAACTGGGGGAAGGGTCTGCAAGAAAAAATAAGGGTACCATGACACCCCGCCCCCCATCCCCCACTTGGGACTTGAACTCATGACCCTCTGGTGAATGAGTTCATAGGCATCACAGCCAGTTTTTAAGGACCCCGCAAGTTCGCTGGGAAACCTTTCAAACTGGATTTTGGGGTGTGAAACACGTAATTGGGAAACTCAAGCTGATGAACTTATTAAAGAGTTTTTACGAGAATCCAGTCTTTTCCAACAATATAAAATAAAAACTGACATCAAGGCATACAAAAAAAGTGGTAATACACAAAGACACTGACCTCACATTTCTTTTGAAGAACAAAGTTAGCAGAAGTAGCACATTGTGAAGTTCACATGCTAGTCTGTATGTGCAAAAGCTTGTCTTTTCTAGCACGTCCGAGCATTGACATGCCATTATTGTGCCTGTCACTGCTGTTGGTTTAGTTTTGGGTGCAAGAGGATTATTGACGAAGATGTCTGGAGTAATGTGGATGGCCCTTCCCCCTCGTCTGGGCGACTGGGTGCATGTCTACCTGCTCCAGACTAAATCAATAGTTTAATCAAATTGCCATTCACTTCCATAGGGATTGATATCACCTCGCATGCATACACAAACATACGCACACACACACCATTAGGAGACCATTATGTCCAACACATAGTGACACACTCTCCATAGTAGTGTTTACAACCAACAATTAGTCAAAGTTAGCATTGGAAAATGAATAAAAAATATATTTTTGTTTCTTAAAAAAGCAAAAATGTACCAATACAAGCCCCGAACATGTCCCAAAAGCCTTAACTAGCATACAAACACATGCAAACACAACACTCATGCATGCCTTGGTGGATAACATCACATTAAAATGTCCTGCAGTGATGTCTGACCGCATAAGCAACACTTGTCACATTTGTCAAATCAAATTTGTATCACATTCTAAGTCCTCTTGTATGTGTAACAGTCACAGTGGATCACAGGCTCTTCATTTAGGGAGGTGGCAGGGGTTCGAGAAGAAAAACACACTTACCACAGTGACTCTCTCAGATGCATACACAACTGTCTGGCTCCAGTCGATCTCTGCCCCCCTCCATACGTCGAGCTCGGCCGTTCCACCCCTGCATTCCTCCACCTCCCTTTTTCTCTCTTCTATTTTAAAACTCTTCGTCCTCTCCCTACTCACCTTTCACCCTGACATCTCTTTGTGAATTCCATACCTCCTCTTTCTATTCTCACCCCTTCCGCCGGTCTCCTCGGGTTTTCTTGTCCCGGTCTCTCACTCTTCTTGAAGCCGTCCTCTAGCCACTGTTAACTTAACTGCAGACGTTCTGGTGTTTCTGGCTCTGTGTGTGTGTGTGTGTGTAGAGAGAGAGGGAGTGGGGAGTGCAAACCGGGACACACAGGCTGTGTCAGTTTGAATGAAAATTGTGAATGCAGTCCGCTTCCTTCTCCTCCCCCTCTCGCTCTCTCTCTCTCTCGCTCTCTCCCTCACTCTTCGTTTCCTTCCCTCCCCCTTCATCCCCACCCTACTCTCTTGTGCACTCTTTTTTTCCTCTCACCCTCTTTTGGGTGCCTGTTCTGTCTGTATTCCCTTCCATCTTCAAACATTTTCACACTCCAGACAGACATTTATATTTTTATACTTAGCCCCGTCCCCTCTTTTTCTCTCTCATCACTCACTCTCGCTCTCCTCCACATTTAAACACATGCACACACATTCATGCTTTCCTCGCTGAGCGCCAGACACTTAACCCTTTGTGTTCTGTGAGCCACTACCCTAAAAATAGTTGATGTATCTTGATGTCGGACAGTCTCAGTGTTTATTCAGTGTTTTGGTTCTCACATTTTTGCATTTTGATTATTGTCACATATTATCTACATTTTAAATTTAGACGGATTTTTTCAGTAACCGGTCTTAAAAATGCCTATTAAAACTTACATTTAACTGTTTAAGGTAAGTCTAATTTGGGAATATTAAAAAAATATATATTCCACTATGATTTTGTTCACGCTTATGCTGTTACAAACCAGTAATCCTTTTTTTTATAAAAACTAAATAAAAAATTCTGAAGAATTTGCTAGTTGAAATATATTTATATAATACACAAATATATTTGTATAACATTAATCTGCTTTTTAATAAACCAAGCAACTGAACTTGGGAGAAAAAGCAGCTTTGATATTTTGATAACTTCTTTTTGGCTTTTTTGAACCTTTAGAATGTTTATGTTTAAATATTACATGTAAATATATAAATATATTTGTATAGTTGCTTGGTTTATTAAAAAGCCCATTTTTAAACTTTTTTTTAAATAAGCCAAGCAACTGAACTTTAAAAAAAGAAAAGAACAGCTTTGACATTTATTAAATCAAAACTATTTTTTGCTTTTTGAACTTCATAACATTCACATAATATTCACAAATATTGTAATCATTTTGTATAGTTACATTTTAAGTCCCTTACCCTAACAATGTAACAGGCAGATAAAAGTACACAATATCTTATTTAAAATATATATATAAATGTTTGTGGTTTAAGTCCTTACAATTGATCTGCTTTCAGTTTATATTGTTTGTTTCAGTGTCTATGCAAACATATGAATTTCTACATGTGCTAGAGGCACATTAAATGTACAAATACCTACAATCACCAATGAGATTTCTGCTATAGTGTACCGTTCAAAATCGTTTCTACCTACAATAATTATGAAGTTTTAAAATCTCACTTGATATGAAAATCTAAGGGTTGCACATGCATGACGCTTTGCCATCACAGACGTGTGAGTGACGTACGTGTGGTATCAAGAAAGAATTGTATAAAGTATTTTCCCCACAGACACTCTACTTTCAGACGCTGCATGCATTAACGGATCCAGTGTCTGGTCGAGTCTACATGCCTTTTTTCTTCCCCCTCACGCTCTCCATATTCTCTCCCTTCATAGTGACACATTGATCAGACATAATGGGAGGGGGTGGAGGAGTTGTGGTCACTGGGGTCAGCGCCGTGGCTAGACTCCCTTACCCCTACGCATGACCCCCTCCCCTCTCCCAACATGTCCCCAAGCTCCCCCTTTCCAGACTGACCATGGATCGGCCTCAGCCACCGAATCCATCTGACATTGGCAGCTGAGGATGGATAGAGTGACAGTCAATAGTCAATACAGGACAGGTTGTGGAGGGTGGGGGAAGATCCATGTCGGACTAAGGATGAACGAGGGGGGAGACTGTAGCAGTACAAGGGGCAGTTCACCTAAAAATGACAATTCTGCCATCATTTGATCACATACTTCCTTCCGTGGAACAGAAAAGAAGATATTCAGAAACATTTATCAAAAATAGTTCAATCAATGAACCTCATTACATTAAGAAACATTTTTCCGCACAATTAATTTAGATTTGTACAACAAGACTAAAACAAGTTAATTAATACAGTGTTTTGTTGTACCAGATTAATACATTCATGTTGGATAATAAGTAGCAAAAGCATGTTAGCTATATTAGATGAGCAAGTAATAATCTCATTACTGCTGGAATATAGTACTTAGACGTCACAGGTACGTCACTTGCAGCTGCAAGCACATTGTGGTGGCAGAAAAACACTGGGATCAAGTGGAGGGAAACTGGTAAAATTCATGGAATAGGAGAAGAAATATATTGTTGTGCTTTTGGATGTCAGAATCGGAATGGAAATCATTTTTATATAATACTGTTGTCAAAGACGCCATTTGAAGCGGAACGCAGACATTTAAACGGACAGACTATGGATGAAACCTGCGATGATTACCCTACTTTTAAAGCATACATTTGATTTAAACAATAGGTCTATATAATATTCACAAAGGGGACATATTGTATTAGCCCTACAGTTAAAGCATGAAATATTATTTAAACCTATAAAATTTACATAACACTTAACTATTTTATTTCATATTTCTGACTTTTTTTTTCTTGCAAGTGCAAGTTTATATCTCCTAGTTCGGACTTTATAACTTGATTCAACTCAACAATAGCGAGTTTGTCAATTCTGAGGGAAAAAAGTCAGAAGTCTGGGACATAAACTCATGATTCTGAGCCGAGGGGAAAAGAGAGAATGACGAGCTGATTTTTCTTATCAGAAGTGCGAGATATAATCTCGGAATTTTGAAATACAAACTCAAAATTACCTTTTTTATTCTTTTATTCCATGGCTTGCTACGTTAAAACTGGCATTTTCTGCCACCAGATAGACTCCGCCCACAAAAAATGCTGTCACTGTTTGCAAACACTGAAATTGGTCTATTGTATATAGTTATTGCTCATTGTGTAAACTCAAAACCTTATACAGTCTATGCTCAAAACCAACAGAAACTCTTCTAAATCTCCATCAAAACTGAGCATTAAAAACTAACCTCTTTACTGAAAACATAAAATCAGACTTCACTTTCAAAATGTTCTCTTAATGCAGTCCCATGCAAAGCGTACTGGGATCTACAGATCTATTGCCCAGTTAATTATGTCAACAAAAATGATTGATGTAGTCCAAACAATAAACGATTCAGTAAAGTTACATTTTTACAAAATGTTCAAGTTTATTGCTTCAGATCATTTTAACAAAGTAACTCGAACAAGCAGCAATAACTAAATAAATATTAAAATTAAATATATAATTTTTTTTATGCAATTCCAATAGGGTCCAGAGCTGTTTTAGACATTGTATGACCAAAAACATTCTTCAGAATATCTCCTTTTTGTTTCTTTAAAACAAAGCAAGTCATACAGGTTTCGAACAACATGAGAGTGAGTAAATGCTGACACATGTTTCATTTTTGCCTGAGCTTTCCCTTAAAGACTGTATTTCAGTTTCATGGGGTTACGGGAAGAAGGTTGTTTGGGACGATGGAGACCCCAAGGATCTATGAAATATACAGGCGAAACAAATTCAAAAATGAATGGGTGCAAGTTTTCCATCTCCCTCATCATTTAGCCAAGTAAAAAGCAAACAAGACAGCAGCGACACTACCTGAAAAACATGGTGGGCTTCCACTCCATTGCTTCCTACTGCCTAGTTATCTCAGGTCAGTGAGCTGGAAGGCAATGCGACAGGCCAGGGACAGCACTTTAAAAGCACTGGGACGCAGTGGTGGTGTGTCTGAGCTGGGAGTGTCTTGCAGAGAGCACTACACTGTTAGAAAAGCCCCTCCATTTTAGCAAGTCCCTGCGGACACCCTGATGGACAGACAGAGTGCTTCAGTACATTATGAGGTTCGAGGCACATCAGATACCGCTGCCCGAGGCTAAAGCAACATCCTCCTAACGGCTGAAAATCTTTAGTGATTGGATAACAGCGGTGTGATAATGCTAAGCGACCATTTGAATATACAACAGTAAGAGTCGTTTATAACAGCGGAGAAGTTAAAAGGGGATCATTAGGATTTCAGATGGTTTAGCCTTCGCCTGAAGCAAGCCATAGGTCTTCTCTCATTAATACACGTCTCAAGTGACTCAAGTGCAATATTTCTGTTAGGCAGTTTGTAAATGCACCCTAATGACATTATTATTTCAACATTGACTGTAGTGGGGTTAAGTTACACACAGATCTGCCGCAGTTACAAACGTCTTCGAATGGCCTCCTGCACTTTCATTAGCGCATCTTAAGTGCTTTTCATCATTAAGTGCGTACTTTCCTTTACTTTCATTATTTGGCCTTTTACTGAGAACATGATCTGGTCTAGCTTGACACGAACCGAACGGGTCAGCATGGCGTTCGCATGCTTTATTGCAGAACCGCACGATGAGAATGAACTATCCTCTCCAGGAGCTGAGATACCAATCAGAAAGAAGAAAAAAAAGAGCAGAATGCAGCTCTAGGAGCCAGCGAATCAATACCAACCATCTTAGAAAGGACGGGATGGGGGAGTGAGCGAAAGACTAATGGAGGAAGACAAGCCAGAGGGTGGAAGAGTAAAGAGATTAATGTAAAAGAGGATTTCCCCTGAAAATGAATCAAAGTCAGCCAGTGAAATGGAAGGTCAAAGGTAATGGGATTAATGGACATAATTAACTCAACTCTTTTTAAAATTAACTCTTTTTGAAAGGCAGCAAAAATATCATTGGTTAGTTACCAAGAAACCGTGCTTACCAGGGCATTTATTTAATCATAAACGCTGTATAAAATATACTGTTAAAACAGGAATATTTTTCAAAAATTCTGTGAATCATTGTTTTTTTTCAAGATTCTTTGATGAATAGAAAGTTCAGAAGAACAACATTTATTTGAAGCGATTACATTTTTCATTTTTAAATTAATTTTATGTTTTATTCTTTTTATTATAACATATTTGTGTGATGCATTGCACCATTATTGTAATTTACCAACAAAAAACAACAACTTGCTTTTCTTTCTCACGGATGAATTATTCTATACAAAAATGTAATATTGTTAAATTTAAACTTCTATTTTTTTTCAACAGTTTATGTAGTGATAATGTACTGCTTTTCTGTCACATAACACAAGGTCAGCATACACTGCAATTGTTTTAATATATTTACAGTCAACCAATCACACATATGCACAAAATTTTTTTGCAGTAAAAATAATAGACTACATTACTATGTTGCTTATTTCCATAAACACATTATAATAATGATTCCTGTTACCATATCTCTTACTTGTCATTTCTTATCAACAGCTGACTCTTGCAAGCACGTTTCTTTAGGGTCATCTTTATGTGAGCTACAGCATTAAAGTTAACATGTTGATTAAGAAGTCTGCGCTTTGTTTAATGCGTTGCTCTCCATTTCTTTAACAGGTGTGTCCATGTCTTTTTGTATACCATCTAATTCTTTGCTCTCGTCTCCCATCACCACAGCTTTCCATGATTCCTGATGCAGCTTTTCATTCCTTTCTGTTATCTGGGGTGACGGTGGGACTGTTGCCACCAAAGCAGGAGGAAGATGTCTGAACTCCTCCTCATTTATATCAAAATCCTTCATTTTATGATCAAGCACCCACCAGCATCCCGCAAAGCCCACATCCAGCACGCGTTTTGGCAGTTCTGACCAGGGCACAGAGATCGCCGAGCAGCGCGCCTCATACAGGCTGGACTCGGAGTCATAGTCTGTGTAATAAGTCAAAGATGCGATGCCCAGACTGGCATAGCGCAGCTTGCCCTCGTTTCGCAGTTTCACAAGGGTCTGAACGTGTCCATCTGAGGTGCCACTGCGTATCCATGGAGACAGGAGAGCCAGACGGTTGGAGGTTTCTAGCAGGCTGGTCTCGAAGGAGGCATCATCAGGGTTGGTGTAATAGCAGGCGTACATTCCTCCCAGAAGCCCCAAGTAGACCGAGGCTTTAAGGGGTCGCTCCCGGGCCCCCAGCACTGCCTCACGACAAGCCTCCTTATAATCGCTTAAAAGACTGCGGCACCATACACCTGAAAACAGTGAAGAACTGGCAGATCTTGATTCATGTTCAGCTAATATAATTTTACAATTGCCACATATTGAAAGATGATGCAGTAAGAAAAAAAACTAAAGCAATACGAAATTATATTTTTAATACCACAATAACAGACTAAAAAAAACCGAGTAAGCAAACTAATACGGCTGTATTTCCGTAGACAAATTAACACGCCCTGCACTCAATTCTGATAACAACTAATGTACGCTTGGCTCACGTGACTGACCTCCTAATCGTAATACAAACAGTATTTTTTTATACTTATGTCTGAAGGAAAAAGAATAACCGTGACTTAGTCTTACCTGCGCGACTGTTTACCAGTCTTTGCCACTTTGTGCCCTTGGTTGTCTCTGTAGCTGCTGTGGAGCACCATCTCTTCAGCAGCCACGAGGCGGCCATGTTAGCAAATGAACTCACGAAGTGTGAGAGTTCACAGTTCACGGTGAAAGAAGCACAGGAAAAGCTTCCAGCCGACAGTTTCCAACATTGGCTCAACGTAACAACGGAGGCTGGTGAAACTACTGAGCCAAAATGGCGTAGAGCACGGTACGTGTAATGTTATTGGTCCGGTAAGGAAACAAAATATTGCCTTTTCGGTTCCACCACGCATTCTGATGAGCTATGTCACTGAAACAGGACACAGATAATGTTTTTAAAGTTTTTATTTCAAACAAAAAAGAGAGGTCTGCAGATCTTGATTCATGTTCAGCTAATATAATTTTACAATTGCCACATATTGTATGAAAGATGATGCAGTAAGAAAAAAAACTAAAGCAATACGAAATTATATTTTTAATACCACAATAACAGACTAAAAAAAAACCGAGTTAGCAAACTAATACGGCTGTATTTCCGTAGACAAATTAACACGCCCTGCACTCAATTCTGATAACAACTAATGTACGCTTGGCTCACGTGACTGACCTCCTAATCGTAATACAAACAGTATTTTTTTATACTTATGTCTGAAGGAAAAAGAATAACCGTGACTTAGTCTTACCTGCGCGACTGTTTACCAGTCTTTGCCACTTTGTGCCCTTGGTTGTCTCTGTAGCTGCTGTGGAGCACCATCTCTTCAGCAGCCACGAGGCGGCCATGTTAGCAAATGAACTCACGAAGTGTGAGAGTTCACAGTTCACGGTGAAAGAAGCACAGGAAAAGCTTCCAGCCGACAGTTTCCAACATTGGCTCAACGTAACAACGGAGGCTGGTGAAACTACTGAGCCAAAATGGCGTAGAGCACGGTACGTGTAATGTTATTGGTCCGGTAAGGAAACAAAATATTGCCTTTTCGGTTCCACCACGCATTC
This sequence comes from Sinocyclocheilus grahami, assembly GCF_001515645.1. Lineage (NCBI taxonomy): Eukaryota > Metazoa > Chordata > Actinopteri > Cypriniformes > Cyprinidae > Sinocyclocheilus > Sinocyclocheilus grahami. The sequence continues at coordinate 46,627 of NW_015505481.1, read as the reverse complement.
TGATGAGCTATGTCACTGAAACAGGACACAGATAATGTTTTTAAAGTTTTTATTTCAAACAAAAAAGAGAGGTCTGGAATTATTTGTATCAAATATTTGGATCTGTGAATGTGGAATTTGGCAAGCAAACATTCTTATTCGCGGAGAACTTTTGACAATATCACATGCGTATGTATTAATAAATATGACTGTAGAATATATGAAACTATAAGATAACAGTCAAGAAATTGTTTTATCAAAGTAGCCTACTTACAACAACTAAAATAAGAACGATACAGAGGGTCTTTTACTTCACTTTTAGTCATTTAGCAGACGCTTTTATCCAAAGCGACTTACAAATACGAAAAAGTAATTAAAACTAAAAGGTAAAACTCTATAAATATATACATATATACACACACATTTAAGAAAATAAAAGATATTAAATAAAAACGACAAATGCATACAACAACATTTCAAAACTAAACATTTAAATGAAAACAAAATAAAGCTAAAACAATTTTTTTTTAAAAGAGAAGAAAAAAAAAACGTTTGTCTTGGATATAACACAACCTGCCTTGCTGATACTTACCTTTAAGCCATCAATACTCGAAAAAATAGATAGGTAAAACAGGTAAAAACGTACCAGTTTTAGTTCCGGTCACGTGATTGTGTTTTGACGCAGCGGAGCCCTGCAGGTGACGTGGAATATGGGGACGAGAACGCCTGATCGCTGTGTGTGTCGAGACCGTATCAAACCTACTCTAGCTACAGTCGATTAGGCTAATGATCTGCTATATCTCAGCTCGCCACAATATACGATTAAATACCATCCGGCCGGACGAAGCAATTGTTTTCGTACCTGCTAGCTCGAAACAAGCTTGGTTGTCGAAGTTGTCAGGATTGGCGCAGGATTACCTTATTGTAGCAGCCAGGTGAGCGAATCAGTCTAAATATGATTTTGGTGGTGACAGCTGTCGTAGGATTATATTATCTTTGTTGTCTTCTTCCCGCGCAGATAGTATCCTGTGATCTCCAGTCATGGCTAGTCCAGATGATTTAACGTTTCAGGGTAAGGTTTATGTAGGTCTTCTGTGTTCTTTCTTGTTTGGTCTCGTTCTTGTCTTTCTGCTTTAATACTCATTCTGCACGTTTCCAGAGTTTGAGGAGGCCGCAGATCTGCTGTCTTCAAATCCTGGAGCCTCCACCCTCAGCATCTCCAGCCCCGGCGCAGCAGCCTTCTCTGGAGATGTCAAAGTCGACCTGTCAGACGACGAAGACCATCAGCAAGAGAGTTCAGAGGTGAGCTGCAAAACCAAACAGGCAACTGAGGCTACAAAAAGCGGATTATTTCACATGCATCTTAGTTTAGGGGTCACTAGTATTAACCATTTTCTTTGAATCTCCCCACAGTTGCTTGGGGGTGAAAAACAAACTGGTGGTTTTTGGACGTTTGAGTACTATCAGTCATTCTTCAACGTAGATACAATGCAGGTACATTTGTTTTCTTTATTACCCCCATATTATGTTACGAATCTTGGTGCAATCACTATGTGTAATTGGATTCGGTATAATTCACCCCAGTCACTATGAAAACAAAACAAACGAACAGGTAAAAACAGTGAACTAATAATTCCCACACATTACCATGAAATAAACAACATTTTTTTTAACAAACTGTACATTTGATAAAAGTTATTTTATTATTTTTTTTAAAAGCATTTCAATATTTTTAACCAGGGGTGCCAAACTCAGTTCCTGGAGGGCTGCAGCCCTGCAGAGTTTAGTTCCAACCCTGCTCCAACACACAAACCATGTCGTTTTCAGATTAGCCTGAAGGACGTGATTAGCTGGATCAAGTGTGTTTAATTCGGGTTGGAGCTAAACTCTGCAGGGCTGTGGCCCTCTAGGAATTGAGTTTGACACCCCTGTTTTAAACAAAGAGGTTTGTAAAAAACACTTATTCTTTGAGCTTTCCTAAAGCATGTAGCTTGCAACGCGAAGGTCATGGGTTCGATTCCCAGCAAAATTTCCATGCATGAACTGACAAAAATATATGCTGTCAACTCAGTGTAAATTTCTTAAGACAAAAGTACTTTTAAGCTTTATCTCACGTCTTGGTAAATTGAAACTAATTACAAATATTTTAATGGGAGATCCTGGTTGCTTGGTCATTTAACTACTTGGAACTACCACATTTAAATTAAAGCATCAACAACTCTAGTGCCCTAGTAATTGCATGCACGGTTATCTTTATTATTGTAGGTGCTGGACAGGATAAAGGGCTCAGTCATGCCTTTCCCAGGCCGGAATTTCGTCAAACACCACATTCGAAATAACCCTGATCTCTATGGTAATGTAGATATTATTTTTTAATCTCGCAGAACACCTCTTAGCACAGCCAAACAATGTCTTTATATTTGAATGAATCTGGATTATCACAAAACTGTCAGACATTTTAGTTTTTGTTATCCTTCCTCTTGTCAGGTCCTTTCTGGATCTGTGTGACTCTAGTGTTCTCAGTGGCCATCAGTGGAGACCTCTACACATTTCTGAGTAATATGGGAGACCCAGGGTTTCACGACAGACCTCAATTCAACAAAGGTGAGACCGCAGTAGGCATGGACATTTGTGGAGAATGATTCTTTTAGAACCTTAAGAGTAATTGGAGCTAATAATATACTTCACAAATACAAAAGAACAACTTTTCGGTTATATATATTTACTTTAGTCATATAAATGTTTCGTATAAATATTATATGAACAACCAATCAGATTTGAGGTTCAGTGAATCTAAAGCTCAACCACTGATTTAAACCAACAACTCATAGATTCAAGATTTGAGTCTTTTATTAATTAAAAGAACATGTTTATGCTAGTCCCTTATGAATATGCTTAATGAAGATTTTGTTCCGTTTTAGTCTCGATCGCAGCCGTCACTGTGTTCCTTTATGCATGGCTGGTGCCTCTAGGAGTTTGGGGCTTCCTAACGTGGCGTCAAAGTGTTGAGAGACACATCAGCGGTTACACGTTTTTAGAGACTGTGTGTGTCTATGGTTATTCTCTTTTCATTTATATCCCTGCCTCGGTAAGTTTGAGATGATGTTCAAGACACGGTCAGACTTCATGAAGTTAGACCTGATAAGTCATACTCGGTGTCTGTTTTCAGATATTATTAACCATTCCCGTCTACTGGCTCGAGTGGCTATTGATTGTCATTGCCATGGTGATCTCGGGCTCAGTGTTGGTAATGACGTTCTGGCCGGCTGTTCGCGATGACACGAGACTAACAGCATTCGCTACCATGACAGTAATAGTGTCACTTCATGCCCTTCTGGCTGTTGGCTTTAAGGTGAGAGAGACTCTTCAAAGGACTATTCCAAATCAAATACACCTTAAACGCTATCTGCTATGCTGTTAATAACCACAGAAAATCATTTTGACTCCTCTTTGAGCTATGAAACTCTTTTTAGGAGCAATTATTGGTTATGTGTTACCATAATTCCTGTAATCTTTCTGTGAATTCAAAGCACAAGTAGTAGGGTTGTGCAATTAATTGCATCTCGTCAGTAAAGCCGGTTCAGCTTTACTGACAAGATGCGCATGAAAATCGCATGCGATTAATTGCACAGCCTTAACAAGTAGCTTTGGTTACTTTTATAGCTGGTTATGGCATGTTAAGAGATTGGATATTACTTTGCACAGACACCGCTGGCAAGTGTTCATTTTCACACCAGTCTTACGTGAACACATTTAATTGTAACCAGTTTGATATTACAGCAAATAAACGTTTCAAGATAGTTTATTTTCACAAGCCAGAGGATGAGTTCATATTAAATTATGTGGTAATTGAGAACAACAGATAGTGCCTAAAAGTGATTTATAAAGTTATATGCACTACCATTGAAAAGTTTGGGGTCAGCGCGCGTATTTATGATTTCTTTAGGATCATGTGACACTGAAAACTGATCAAATGATGCTTAAAATTCAGCTTTGTCATCGCAGGAATAAATTACATTTTTAAATATTTAATAATAGAAAACAGGAATTTTAAATTGTAATATTTCACAAATACTGTTTTTACTGTATTTTTTATAAATAATACTGACCCCAACTATTTGAACGATAGTGTATCCTGTACAAAGGACTGAAATAAATAACTTAAGCATTACCTCCGCTTCCAGCTGCACATGCAGTTTGATTGGCCATTTCTTCTGGTAAAATGACACCCTCCATTAAAACACACTCAGCTTTACCATTTAATACATTTCCATCTCTCGTTTAGCTCTACTTCTTCAAAACGCCAACAAACACAGGATCATCGCACTCCGGACAACAGACTACCCCAGCTGCAAATCACACAACACTTGCTGTGGGAAAGCATCAATGACCAACTGAATGGGAACCTAGGAGACTTAATATTCAAAGGACATGACAAATGTGTAGTAATTATGATAACTGAGCAATGGAGTTCAGATTAGTGTGCTGATGCTTGATGCACACAAGCATTCCCAGCAAACACATTGAAAGTGTTTCCAGTTTGTAACTAACCCAGCAGATAAAATAACCTCCCTCAGATCACAAGTAAAATCACAGCGACTTACTGATGACTTTAGCTTGTAATATTTCATGTTCAACATAAAGAATCTCACAGGTTTGGAACGACATGAGGCTGAGTAAACGATGACATTTTTGGGTAAACTATCCCTTTTAAGACGCATCCGCTTTGCCATCTATAACCCATCCAGGGGTGCATTTCCAAAAAGCAAAAACGCACCCCAGATCATACGACTTCTCAAACCACCAAGTTTGATTTTATAACCCCACCCGTGTCATCCATGAACAACAAAATAAATGTTACTATAAGCTGCCACACTTGGGGACTTCTCCACCAACATTTAATTTGCTCCTCTTTTTTTTTTGTCTGTTGCTTTTTTTTTTTTGAAAGAAAACAAAAACAAAACAAAAAGTTAATTCTACAAACTAGCAGATAAGGTTCTTTTCATCTCATGATCTCATGAAAGTTGCTAAATCAAACTGAATTAACTGAAAAAAAAAGTGTCTGGAAGCGGTGCATACGACTTCAAAGTCTTGGATGAGGCTATCATCATATCATATCCCCGCTGTGGGAGAGGGAGGAGAGAGAGAGGGGAGGAAAATTATAGCTAGTCAGGCATCACTTGATCTCCTCCTTTCCTCAACAGGTCTCACAACACACAGAAGTCGACAAGATAAGGGTTCGGGGGATGTAAACTAGGATACTGCAATTCCTGCTGCAGCGGTCAGTGTGTGTCCACGGACCTCACTGTTTATGTCGTTCATCCATCGGTCTTCCTCCCCCCAGTGCCGACTGTCCTTCCCAGCACTCCGCCGTCCTCCTTGTCTGATAATGGAGGGTTTTGGTGCTGGTATTCCTATTCCTAAAACCTTTGTGTCCTTATAATTGACTAACAATGAATCCTCCAATTTACAAGTCAGATTTGCGTCGATATGGAGTCGGAGGTTGACAGAAGCAGTCTCGATAATCCATACTCAGGATTCACCTCAGGGAACACCAAGCGACACATAAATCTGGGACTGCACTACATTAAAACACAGAAATGGAATGAAAGTAAAACGATCTCTATCTACACTATGGTTGTCTACAGGCAGGATCCAGCAGTACTGCGCTAGTAGTCGTAATGAACTTTGTGAGCATGTGTCTGTTTCTTCTGGCGAGTGCGAACGTCTTGGTGAGTCGAGATGGCCGTCAGAAGCCCATGCTGAGAAAATCGAGATGCAATAGCCTGAATGCCTGCGCACATTAACGTTATAGGGCCACGGGACGGATATGTAAGAATAAAACACCAGTGAGAGAAACAGAGTTTAGAATATATATATATATATATATACATACGTATACATGTATATCTATATATAGAGAGAGCGAGAGAGAGAGAGAGAGAGGCTATAAAGTGATGGTCAGAGACTGGTGCATTGGTTTTGGTATTCTGAATTTGGCTGCGGTCAGTTTGCAGGGGTTGGGTTGGGGGGTAGGGGGTAAATGGACATGCAGAGGCCGTCCCTTGGGCTTAGCTCCCGTAGTGCATGGTGTTGCTGGGGATGGCCATAGGAGATGCCATGGAGATAGCCGGGCCGCCCATGGTGAACTGGTTGGTGACTGGGTAATATGGACTGCTGCTGCTAGGACCCTGCTGGGCAGTTGTGGCCCCTGAGAGGAGAGAAAAAGCAACATTACATCCTTTGTATTTGTGAGCGTGTGGTTTCTCAGATGTTCAAAGTATGCTTCGGTTTTTATGTGTAAGCGGTGTTACTCGTGTAGTGTGAGAGACAAATTTTTGGTACTAGTTTGTTTTCAAAGTGGAAACTTCCTAGTGTGCATGTGTTGAGTGCCTGTGTTTACATACAATCAAAGGGAGTATATTTTGAAAGGCTGTATGTGCATGTTAAGTGTTCGTGTGACCACTAAAGTATACAATCACCATTGGGGGATGTTCAAAACTACTGTTTATTAAGTAGTCAACAAATCAGTACAGTAGTCAAAGAATATGTATAATTATCCTAGTTTCAGGTTAATTTCAACCGGATCAGCTTTACGTAAGATGCTTTAAAAACTAACTGGAGAGACTAGAAGAGAACAAAAGTTTTTTTAATAATTTTTTTTTATGTAACATGCCATCTAGAAAATACAACACTCATGGTTTGAGACTAAGTACAATGAGACTATTCACACAGTAGCGGCTAAAGATATCAATCTGCAGGCACTCAGCACACTGTAAAGGCTTATTCAAATCACAGCAAGCACAAATGTTCAGTGCAGTATTAAATAATGGACACCTTCACACTTAAAACCACTCTTTTACTGATATTATGAGTTTACTGGGTCTACTCCGTATGGACAGAGAAAATAAAATGGGAAATTCTGTCATCATTTTCACCAGTTATTCTAAAACCCATAGATCTCGTTCATCTTCAGAACACAAATTAAGTTTTTTTTATATTCTCTCATCATCACAGAAACTCAAATCATTCTAAAACCCATAGATCTCGTTCATCTTCAGAACACAAATTAAGTTTTTTTTATATTCTCTCATCATCACAGAAACTCAAATCAGACTTGCTTGACACATGAGAACCAAATATGTTTGTTCTTGCACATCAAGCAAGCACAATTTGAGCTTCTGTTTAATGTGCGCTGATTAGTATTTATAGATGAATAAAAGCTTTTACAAAAAGTTTATTAATGTCCATGTAATTTTGGTAACACTTCAGTATAGGGATCAATTCTCACTATTAACTAGATGCTTATTAGCATGCCTAATATTAACACATTGGCTGTTTATTAGCATTTATGAAGCACATATTCTGCATGACCATATTCTATATCCCTAATACATAAACTTAAGAACTACCTTACTAACTATTAATAAGCAGCAAATTAGGAGTTTATTGATGAAGAAGTCATAGTTAATAGTTTGCTAATAGCAAGAATTGGACCTTAAAATAAAGTGTGACTAATTTTTTATGCATGAAAGTTTTGGAAAGTGTGGAATTTCAATGTCTGGATGAAAATGATGAGAGAATATGAAATATATCTTCATTTGTGTTCTGAAGATAAACAAAAGTCATATTTTTCCATTTGATACAACATGAGGGAGAGCAAATAATTACAGAATTTAAATTTTTGGGAGAAATATTAATTTATCTGTAGGAGCTCAAATCTGGTTTTACTCCGTAAGAGCAGAGCCACTCACCCTGGACGATTCCGGTGCTCATTATAGAACCCATTCTGGAGTGAGTGTGATTCACAATCCCTGTGTTCACTGGAGGGGAAAAAAGACATCTCTTTTCAATTTACACAAGAATAAAATGTGATATACATGAAACACATGAATATTTGACATGAAGCTAAAGGAGAAAGGCTGTGATATAGATAATCTTAAACTGTAGTACTGTTGTATAGAAAACCTCTCAATAACAATGATTAATTGTACTATAAAGAGTATTAAAATAAGTATGGTTATTGCTTATTATAGCGGTCATATCATACACTCTATTTTTCCCTGAGGTACAATTATAAAGTGATGTTTTTTGCACCAAGTAGTCATTGTTTTGACTATTTGGACTGGGGACTGGTGTTTTCATAACAATAATCTCTTATCTCAAGTGATCAAGTGAAAGATTTGATCCTTCATGATATGGCCTTTAAATATAATACACTTTTTTTTTTTTAAATGAATCTCAGCCTTTTGTTCTTAAAGTGATAGTTCATTTTTAAAATAACGCAATACCGGTGTAAGTTGTTTAAACAACGTTCGGAACGCGACACTGTTTGAAAGGGGTCCTTTTTCACTGTTTCACTGTGTTGAGGGAACAGCTGTATGTTGTTACCAAGCGTGAAAGTTCCGAAACTGAAGCTGTAGAACTAATAGAACGTGATGACACAGAAGAACTCAGCCACAATATCCACATTGACCACCACAAATATCCACCGCCCCCTGCCATCAGCTCCCGCGTCTCTCTACTGTATATTTCACTGATTTGGCCATCAGGATCCTGATATCAAACGTGTCCTGAAAAAAAAAAATCACAGAATACGTTAGGTAAAGGTAGGATATCAAAGCTCCGTCCTACATGCAGAAGAGGATGAAGCATTCTGAATAAAGCAAACTGATGTGCTGTGAGGCCTCTTGTCAAGGGCTGAGCCACAGTAAATCAGACTCCGTCCTAGCTCAGAGGGCTCACCCGCCTCGGCCTGAACTCTAAAGGGTGCTATAACAGCGCCCCCTGGAGCCAGACCACAGCAGGTC
>NW_015505481.1:35359-37548 GCF_001515645.1 Sinocyclocheilus grahami | reverse complement strand
AATACCGTGATATAAATTTTTGGTCATACCGCCCAGCACTACACTGAAGCTCAAATAAACATGCTTGCTTGACATGTGTAAGCTAATGAGGTTAGAGCTTTTGTATTACTTAATGTCTTTTCATACCTTACTGTTGTGTAAACTTTCAATGGATGAACAAAAAAGATAAATAATTATATATACAGTGTATATATATATATATCTTCATTTGTGTTTTAAAGATGAACTAAAGTCTTGTGGATTTGGAAAGACATGAGGGAGAGGAACCAATTAAACCATTTTCATTTTTGGGTCACTTTAAAAACACCACAGAGCTCATTTTACTCCTCATATGTGTGTATTTGTGAGTGTGTGTGTAAATATCCATACGTGCATGCGTGTCTGTACCAATGGGGATGATATTGTTGTGGGACACTGTAGTCCCACTGCCACCAATGACAGTGCTGAGATCGTAGGCTGCAGGCATCCCTGACAAACACAGACAGAGCCAAACTTTAGTGGCATCACTCCAGTTACGTATCACACTTCAGCTAACTGATATACATCTAACAAGAGGCCAGGAATGATTTTATAAGAGGCTTCCTGGTGCTGTACCTGACACAGCCATGCCTTGGCTCATGCTGTAGGTTCCCCCAGTGTTCCACATGTTCTCTGACGGGGAGGAATAGTGTGAACCTGGAGGAGGGGTCGGTGTTGTGCCCGTGTACCTGCAGAACACAGCACAGCGTCAGCAATGCATGTCACATGCATCTTCTTATTGCTTTCCAAAGCAAGGAGTCCACTCACCGGAAGAAGGGGTTCTTGAGGTCAAGAAGATTACTGGACTTGGAGCCTGTCTGGTCTACTTGAGCAACAATACTAATGTCATAGCTTTGTCTGTGAGAGGAAGTGGAAACAAATGAGACCACGGGAAGTAAAAAGCGAAACAGCCTGAGGGTTAAAACACAAAGCATTGTGTGTCCTCACCTCTTGTTGGCGATTAAATGTGCAGTGCCTGACATGGTGTCCCCTGCCTTGGCAAAGAGAGGTGACTGCAGCAGACAGCGCACCTGGTACCAGTGAGTGAGGGGTTCTGTGGGGGCCGTGGAGAGCCCAGTGGTCATCCTGTTCAGAGAGACACAGCACAAGAGCACATCGGTCAAAATGTTCAGAATAACAAAACATTTGAAAAGCTCCCTCATATCAAAGTATTCAAATAGTTTTTAAATCATGACCATATTCCCATAAGTTGAAAAACTTATCGTCAAAAGGGAAATTTATATAAATGATCACACAACTAAAGTTCATTCAAATGTATTTGGTGGAATTATTAAAATCTGAACTTTTTTTGAAAAAAATCTGAACTGCTTATAGTCCACGTGCCAATTCTTTAATAAGATTCATCACTCAAGTATCACTTAAAAGTATTTTTAAAATCTGACAATAAAATATGTATTAAAAAACAAATGATGGTAACGTCATTTCAGGGCCTACAAAAGTATTTTTAAAATCAGACAATATAAAGTTAAAAATAAATAAATCATGGTAACTTCAGGATTACACATGAACACACTAAACAAACTTTTAAAAACGAACTGAACCCCTCAAACAAACTGAAAGTCATCTTATAATTTGCATTGTGATAAAATTAAAATTGACAAAAAACAAAAAAAAAACAATATTCAAATAAATCAATTAAAAAATATATAGACTGAAAAGGAACAAATTCATATCTGAGCATACCTGATTTCTTTCACTTGTTTCAAGTTTTGGTCAATTTAACGTAATCTGAATTTGGTAATAATAATAACAACAATAATACATTTTATATTTTTATTTTAAATAATAGCATTAATAATAATAATAAACAATAATACAATATTCAATTGGTTCAACATTAAAGGGGTCATATGACGCAATCTCAATTTTTCCATTCTCTTTGGAGTGTTACAAGCTCTTGGTGCATAAAGAAGATCTGTAAAGCTGCAAAGAATAAAAAGTCCTACCACCACCCCTACCTAAAACGGCTCGTTCTAACACGCCCCCACATACCTACATCACTATGTGGAAATATTAGCATAATGCCGCCCAAATGTGCACGCAAAGAAAGAAGGTGTGGTTTCAGGAACAGCAGTAGTGTTGATGCAGCCATGTCAGGGAGACGCTGTGTGCTTCAGTGCGAAAGCAAAAGCACTTTATTTGGCCTTCCG
>NW_015505481.1:6894-35348 GCF_001515645.1 Sinocyclocheilus grahami | reverse complement strand
GAGAGTGAACTGCCTGTCAGAAATCATAGCACGTCAGCTGTCTTAACCGCGGCTTGTGTACTGCACCATCACTGTGTCTGTCACACGACTCTGTTACCCTTTCGGGCTTGAACTGATGATAAAACGAACGAAATTATTAACGGTCTTGATAAAGGGTGCTATAACAGCGCCCCCTGGAGCCAGACCACAGCAGGTCACTGTCCCAGCAGTGTAACACCATTACAGGCACAGCAAATGCCTGAACAGCTGACTACTGCTGGACATAAACCACACACACACACAGACTGTAAACTACAATTATGATGTCTGAAAATTCATGGACTGAAAATCAAGCACACAATCGACAACTTAATAGGCTTCTTGAGTGAACAAATGTAGAAAAAGTAGCTCTGACGGATATCAAAAACACTGTGGATCCTAAACGAAAATCAACAACCAAAATTACACATGTAGAGAGTTCTTGTGCACATAAAGATGTGCTTCATAAACCTCCCTTGATAGATCTAAATTCATTGCATACCCTCTGACCACACACAAACAGTGAGCTCAGAAACCCGGACCACGAAGTAAAGCCTTTCATCATGGGCACAAATGTGAGCATACATACTTCACTTGAGTCTCCTATAGGAAACTGCCACTGAATCCATTTTCCTAATCCATGAACCTTGCTGCCTTTCTCCATTTCCCAGAAACATCCTCACCGTTCTCATTTGGGCTCAAGTTCGTAACCCAATCCTGTCCGTATTTACCCCCAGGCCCTCACAGCTCATCTATAACCAGTGAGGAGACAAATCTCCAGTTACCTTCATACTTCACACACTATCTTTCAGTGTACTCTTTCCTCTGAAGGCACAAACACAAGCCCATGTGTTTATTGGTTTTCTGATTTAAAGGGATAGTTTACAAAAAAAAAGAAAATTAGCCCATTATTTACTCACCCTCAAGTCATCCTAGGTGTATATGACTTTCTTCTTTCAGACGAATGCAGTCAGGAGTTATATTAAAAATTGTCTTTGATCTTTCAAGCTGTTTAATGGCAGTCAGCGGGTGTTGCATGTATCAGTCCAAAAGAAGTGAAATAAAGCACATCCATTCATAATAAAAAGTGCCTCACATGGCTCCGGGGGGTGAATAAAGTCCTCCTGTAGCGAATCAATGCATTTTTGTAAGAAAAATATCCATATTCAAAACGTAATAATCACTTTAATGTAGCTTGCGCTCACTGTTGTACACTGGAAGCAATTTACGTATGAGGGCAGCGTTGCGCATGCGCCGGTGAGTCTCGTGAAAACCAACGTTTGTTAACAGGAGCAAAGGAAGTAAAGTTTCCTTACTTTAGCAAAGGAAAACCAGTCTCCTCTTGGCTTATATCGAAATCCTCTGACATTCTTCTTTACAAATCCTTGTTTTGTACTTCTAATTAGTGACCGTTGTTTTGTTTTGATCTCTCCCCTGCGCTTCCGTGTGCGTCACTTCTGAGCGGCGCATGCGCTATGCCGACCTCATACGTCATCCGCCCAGAGCTGCTTCCGCGTACAACAGTGAGCGCAAGCTACATTAAAGTGATTATTACGTTTTGAATATGAATATTTTTCTTACAAAAATGCATTGATTCGCTACAGGAGGCCTTTATTCACCCCCCGGAGCCATGTGAGACACTTTTTATTATGGAAGGATGCGCTTTATTTCACTTCTTTTGGACTGATGAACTGCAACACCCGCTGACTGCCATTGACCCTTTCAGTGGTGAGTTTAAAATATTCTAGTGGTCCCCCCCAGAGTGAGTCTTTTTTTTTTTTTTAGGTGACCGTTATTTTAGAATGTTTCCCTGGCGATGCGTCATGCTTGTCAGGTGACACACCGCGGCCACAATAACACTGTATGACAGACGGATCGCTTTTATTTCGTTTTTCCTTTTTTTATTCAAAATATTCATAAACTTGCTTACCATGTCATGAACAATCTGATATTCCCATTCACAAATGTGTATAAATTAGTGCGTTTTGTCATTTAAAAACCTTTCTAAATGGTCTTGATTGTGATCTGTAACGTGAGACGGGTGCCGCCATGTTTGTTCGCACTGCAGTTCAGAGAGTCCTGTCAGTTGGATTTACAGCATGTGAATTCATCAATTTCTCCCGAAATACATGCAAATAAGTGGCGGTGAACTGGGAGAAGAATAGAGTGAACTTTATAGGTACTTACACTATATGTATCTGATATTAAAGGGGTCATATGATGCGATTTCAAGTTTTCCTTTCTCTTTGGAGTGTTACAAGCTGATTGTGAATAGATAAGATACCTGAAGTTGCAAAGACTAAAGTCTCAAAACCAAAGAGATATTCTTTATCAAAATTAAGACTCTGCCACGCCCCCCTAAAACGGCTCGTTCTAACACGCCCCCACATATCTACCTCACTATGTGGAAATATTAGCATAATGCCACCCAAATGTGCACGCAAAGAAAGAAGGCGTGGTTTCAGTAACCGCAGTTAGTGTTGAAGCAGCCAAGTCAGGGAGACGCTGTGTGTTTCTAGGCGAAAGCAAAAGCACTTTATTTGGGCTTCCAGAAGTAGATGCATTTAGGAATCTTTAAAATTACTTACAACAGAACAGCAATGCATTTTATGGATGACCGTTTCGTGAACCTAGGAGAGGAGGTAATGCGGAGCTTTGCGCATCGTGTGTGTGTGTGTGTGTGTGCGCGCGCTTTAAAAAAGCATCATATGACCCCTTTAATAAAACACGTCTGCAAATTATTTGTGAATGGATTGTTATATTGCTGCTTCCATAAACATCCGTGTGTATTGTTTTACTACTTATATGTCTGAAACCTAAAATAAACATTATGTGGTTAAAAACACTGCATAGTTGTGATTATATGACAAGTGCAGCATGAAAATGCAGTTTGAATTTGGCAGTTATGTGACGTCATTGAACATTCTAAATCCCGATGATCTTTAAAAAAGCATCATATGACCCCTTTAATAAAACACGTCTGCAAATTATTTGTGAATGGATTGTTATATTGCTGCTTCCATAAACATCCGTGTGTATTGTTTTACTACTTATATGTCTGAAACCTAAAATAAACATTATGTGGTTAAAAACACTGCATAGTTGTGATTATATGACAAGTGCAGCATGAAAATGCAGTTTGAATTTGGCAGTTATGTGACGTCATTGAACATTCTAAATCCCGTATGTGGGACCGTACTCCCAGGGGCACGGAAATAAAAATCCCATATGTGGGACCGTACCGCTCAACAGGTTAAACAGCTTGGAAGATCAAAGACAATTTTTTTATATAACTTCGATTGGATTCATTTGGGAAAAGAAAGTCATATACACCTAAGATGCCTTGAGGTATTCATGAGCTAATTTTCATTTTTGGGTGAACTAGCCCTTTAAGAACTTTCCAAGCTGTGGCTAACTCTAAAAAGCGAGCATGTACTTATGAATTAACTTGCACACACTCAATCCGCCAGTCATTCCCTCCCATTTCTCACCACAATCGGCTGTCTGAAGTATTCATCTACTGCAGCTCCTCTCAGCGCAGACAGATCCACCCCATGGAAAGATGGCTGGTACCTGAAAGATTCAGTTTTGTAAGCATAAGCACAAAATAAATGATCCAGAGTTACAACTTCTGCTACTCTCTTAAATGACTTTGAGACTATTATCTGCTACCCGTTAAATGACGGCCTGCTTGTTTACTCAGACTCGTTCTACATTCTGCATCTTTACTCTCCCCCAACCACCCGATGTCCTTATATCATCTTTTTAATAAACTCACCAGAAATTGGCCTTTGTAAACTGCTCCATATAAAGCTGCTCATCTGTGAAAGGGGCGAGGTGCACGTCTCCGATTGTGGGAAACATTTTGCCTGAGATAACAGAGGTGTGATATGTAAAGATATATTGATACACTATGTATACATTAGTCTTTTGTTGTTCGGTTGCTTTTACTGAAAAAAACTTTGTACCGTTGGGCTTGAGGAACTTTTTGGCATGCAGGTAGCTCTCCAGCATCCTTTCGTTGAACAGCATGTAGCCCATGGGTTCAGAGATTATTATGTCCACCTGCTCAGATAGGGAAACTTCCTCCACTTTCCCAGGAATCACCACCACACGCTCTGACAGCCTGTTACTGTTCACAAGAACCTGTGGACACACAATCATTAGCATTATTACTACTACTACTTAGCATGACGTTCAATTAGTCAATGCCAAAAGCCATCATATTACATCTTCTTATCTTATTACGAAATTCTGCATTTGGCACAATACCAGCTTCTTGGCATCAATACTAAATCTATTTGTCAAGCATTCAGGTCTTTTTATAGGAGAGGAATTTAAAAAAAATCCAACAATTATAAATATAAAAGTTTGCTATCACTCATATCTTAGTTTTTTGGTACAGATATCCAACATCACTCAATTACCTGCATATTTATAAAAGATTAAATGTGATTTTACATGTGAAATATACCCTACATACTTGTGAAATAGACACTACCATTCAAAAGTTTGGGGTCAGTGAGATTATTTTGGAAATAAATTAATAGCAAGGATGCAGTGAATTAAAAGTCACTGTAAATACGGCATGTTACGTTTTTATTCAAAGAATCCTTAAAAAGAAAAAAAAAACTTTTCCCACAAAATATAAGGCAGCACAACTGTTTACAACATTGATAGTAAGAAAAGCTACAAATGAGCATATTAGAATGATTTCTGAAGGATCATGTGATACTGAAGACTGGTTTTAGTATATATTCAAATAGGAAACAGTTATTTTAAATTGTAATATTTAACAACTTTACTGTTTGATTGATCATATAAATGCAGCCTTGGTGAGCATAAAAGACTTCTTTTAAAATCATTGAAAAAATCTTACTGACCCAAACCTTTGAACAGTAGTACATGTTAGTGATTGAGAAATCTGTCATACCTCTGCATGTTGAGCCATGGTACTGGCCTCCACAGCATAAACTTTACGAGCACCAGCCTGAGCAGCGAAAAATGACAGAATCCCAGAGCCACAGCCTACATCCAGCACCACCTGAAACAGACAGGACAGACAGGGAAGGATGAGAACAAGAATCACATGATATGACACAACCAGGTCCAAAATGCAGGTTTAATTTAATAGCAGTTCATTCAGAGAAGCATTCACAAGGAATAACCTTTTTACAGGAAGTGGAAAAAGGTTAATTATAAAAAGTCAACTGTTTCAGTTTTAGATATTTTGGTCTGGACAACATCAAAGCTAAAGGTCATTATAGCCAAAATGCATGACTAATGAGTTTGTTTTTATTTTAATGGAGAACAAGAAATGCTACAATAAGCACAGAGAAAGCAATTCTGAAACTACTCTACTTCATGCTATCTACAAATACACAACCTTCAAATCTATACAGTAACAGATGTATCAACAAGAGAAATAACAGTACTTTATCCTTGAAGTCGGTATGATTCTGGAGGATAGCCCGTTGATATGTTCCAGTTCGCACATAATCCTGCATCATGTTTTGTTGTTGAGAGAGGTAGCCATAAAACTGAAGAAAAAAAAAAAGAAAGAGGGCATTCATATTATGCCACTTCTATTGATGCTACAAGACAAATTTCTCCATTAGAAATAAAGGGTACTCTGGATACCTTTAAAACATTTAAAATATCTCTTAAAAGGGTGGTTCATTGCAATTTCACTTTTTTAATGTTAGTTAGTGTGTAATGTTGCTGTTTGAGCATAAACAATATCTGCAATGTTACG
The DNA here is from genome assembly GCF_001515645.1 of Sinocyclocheilus grahami. Classification (NCBI taxonomy): domain Eukaryota; kingdom Metazoa; phylum Chordata; class Actinopteri; order Cypriniformes; family Cyprinidae; genus Sinocyclocheilus; species Sinocyclocheilus grahami. Next base: position 29,575 of record NW_015505481.1, on the reverse strand, counting down.
AAGCTGAAAGTTCAACGCAAACGGAGATCTCGTCTTTTAAAATTCTGTCAGTTTAATGCCTACAAAAACGTCTGGTAGGGACTACAACAAGTTACTTCCCGGGTTTGTGACATCACAAACCCAGATAAACCCCGCCCTCGGGAAAAGACAGCAAAGGGGGCGAGGCCATGCTGCGCTGCTTTAGAGAAGAGGAAGAGAAAACTAGAGGAGCAGGTAAAAATCTATTCATATATGAATCGCGATTCTGGATTCTAACGATTCTAATGGATTCACAAGTTTCAAAATCAATGTTCTAAAGCAGCGGTTCTCAATCCTGCGCGCACTAGGTGGTTTAGCCAATCACAACACACTGGGCTAGCTAACCAATCAGAGCCCATCTCCTATTTCTGAGGGCGGGGCTTCATAAAAACAGGAAAAGATCAGCCCGTTTCTCAGAGAAGGGACAGAGCGGTGTGGAATAAAGGTAAATTATGTGAAAAATAATGCGTTTTTTTTTTTAAACAAAGCACTAACACATGTTAGACTGCACCCCATAAACACAATCAAACCTAGAAAAAACCCAGTGAACCACCCATTTAAGGTTGCAAGACAAGAATAAAACTGGTTTGTCAAATGTCAATGTGTTTTGTTTAAGCATGTTAATTAGAAGCCAAACACACCTGGAAATACTGTACAGCGGAGGACTCCTCCGTCCTGTCACTGAAGACTGAGTGTTCACCCCCATGTCCACGGCAATTCTTCAGGAGGTTATAGAACGACGAGAAATCTGGCAAACACAGCACCAGTGAATACATTAAGAGATTTCAAGCTTCAGGACCATCTCTTCATTCAGGTTTGCCCACAGTCATTTGAATGAAAAGTTTGTACTCAATGAGTGACTGCAGCCGTGCTTATCTGAATGTTTGTCTGTTGATAGTTAAACAGCATGCCAGCTACCATGGCTATATTCATGGTGAGAAAAGAAAAAAAAAAGATTTATCTTTGATTAAAATTCTAACACTAAAACTTGTTTCACTTCATTTTCATTAGAGGCAACTGAAAAGTGAAAGAGTGAAACTGAAAAGAGTCCTAATGGACATCACAGTCCATCATAATATGCTTTGCTTGTCTGAATGTCTCTCAGCAAACTGCTAAATTACCGTAAAGCCTGATGTGCCTGTAAAAGAAGGTGAGTTTTACCTGCTGGAGATGCAAACTGCAGGAGGACACTGTTACAGCCCAGCGTAATGATGAAGGACTGCTTCCCAACACGACTGCATTCTGTCTCTCGTGATACTGAACACTTAAAGACACACGTCTCCTCATCTGTGGAGGAAAGCAAATGCATGGATGTTAATAAGCCTCACCCTAAAACAGATCAATGTTTTTTTTTTGTATTATCCCATTGTTTACAATTTTCATTGAAGAAAAACTGAATACATTTCTTTCTTTTGAAGAATGTTTCAACAGTTTCTGTCCATACAGTGGAAGTCAATGGGGTCCAAAGCAACACTGGACCCTGTTGATGTTCTTTATATGCACAAAATAAGACTTACCTCATAAACATAAAAAAAAATAAAATACAAAATGTATTTAGTGCATACAAAGAAAAATAGTCATACTTTATATTTACCAATTTAAAGCTGTATTTCAGCTTTACACTATGTCCTTAAAGGTTACTAGCACCTATACATAAATCAAGCAAATCAAATAAGCTAGACCTGTTCATAAACAATAAGATGGCCTTCTAACCACTGCAACAGTAAATGGTGAAGCCAGGATGAGGGATAATAAGGCCTTTTGCACCGCTTTAGTTCTAGAACTAAATGTACGGTACTAAAGTACTGGGACGACTTTGCGCGACCTATTTCCCAGTACCATTTAAAGGGTTGCATTCTCACCGAGAGTGTGTACTAATAAGTGCTGTAAGCCGGTCGACAGTGACATAATTTGTGCGCGGCGTTCAACAACAAACAAAGAAGAACAACATTAACAACAGGAGGATGGAGGACGCTGTGATCGGAGCTGTTTTTGTTGTGTCTCGCGGGTTTCACAATAATGGACATGGAAAGTCGACGTATACATAAAGCGATTGAAAGAACGGAAAGGAGGACTAAGAATCTCCTCCGACAGCTGGCAGTGCTACATTTGCTACAAGTGCCAGCACTTCAGCGTCCGTCCATCTATCGCTGTTCTCCATACTTGCGAAATAAGTTGACATGTTTACAGTATGTTTACACAGCGTTTTAAATCATGGCGGGTGAGGGTGTTTTCATACACGTTTGGCCAATCAATGTCTACTTACGTCACGATTAGTACCAGTTGTGCTGGTTAGACCCTGCTCTGGAGTAGGAGCTAATTTGGTTCTCGAAAAATGGCAGTCTGGTACTAAAACCGCACCCAGTTCCCGCAGTGCAAAAACACCAAAAAGTGGGTAGTTCCACAATTAGTTCTGGTACTATGAAAAGGTTCCCGCGGTGCGAAAGGCCCTTTTGTCATCTATTTGCCCAGCTGTTGTAGGGTTAAGTCAAGCTTTCCACAGACAGATTAGGCTGGTATTCATTTATATAATTGAGCAGAAAACAAGTACAGTTTCTACAGCAGCTCAAGAAAGTACCTCTTAAACAGAGGGCAGGGGAATAAGGCCACGGAAATCTGAGTTTTAGAGTGATGCTTGGCATCTACTGTTCATAACTGAATGCTTTGCTCTCCTAAAACATCCTAAAAGACAGGTAAACTAAGTATGTTTTTACTGGCTAACATACAGTATAATAGTAATTTATTTTATTTGGCCAACCCACGCTCATTTTCGTTTGGTACAATGAATTTCACACATGCTGATACATGTTTTGTTGACTTTTTGTTGTTTGTGCGTTGTAAAGCACATTGAACATTGGCTTAAAGCACTCCAGGCAGGCAGTAAAGACAGTTATTACTATTAATATTATTGCTAACATTAGCAACCTTGCGCTGTTGTAGGGTTAAGTCAAGCTTTCCACAGACAGATTAGGCTGGTATTCATTTATATAATTGAGCAGAAAACAAGTACAGTTTCTACAGCAGCTCAAGAAAGTACCTCTTAAACAGAGGGCAGGGGAATAAGGCCACGGAAATCTGAGTTTTAGAGTGATGCTTGGCATCTACTGTTCATAACTGAAGGCTTTGCTCTCCTAAAACATCCTAAAAGACAGGTAAACTAAGTATGTTTTTACTGGCTAACATACAGTATAATAGTAATTTATTTTATTTGGCAAACCCACGCTCATTTTCGTTTGGTACAATGAATTTCACACATGCTGATACATGTTTTGTTGACTTTTTGTTGTTTGTGCGTTGTAAAGCACATTGAACATTGGCTTAAAGCACTCCAGGCAGGCAGTAAAGACAGTTATTACTATTAATATTATTGCTAACATTAGCAACCTTGTCAACTGCACAACAAGGTCATCCATGTGACGTCAACACCGCAGGACGCACAAAAACACGTAAAAATTAAAGACGGGCCCTAATTCCTAATCCAACACAAGTGTAAATCATTTTAATATTTCCACGAAGTGTCAATTTATTTGTAAAAAATAATTTAACTTTTAGCACCTTTACTAGATCTTAATGTTTGCGCAACAATAAATATGTAAGAACACTCTCTCTCTCGTGCGTAAATTCATCAAACCGTGCAAAATATCACTCTGACACACGCACGTGAATTTCAATGAATAAACTTGGGCTTTCGACTAAATAATAAAATAACAAATGATGTGGCATTTGTGGCTCGAGCAATACAAACTTCTCAAATGCGATGTGGGTCGCGCATCTGTTTCAGTAAGACATTCATCTCATGCACGGGACATCGGCAGCATGAGGCTCCAAACAAAAGCCCTGAGTGCTGAATGAACAGGCGGGACACTGGAGAAAAGGATCGAGGCGGGGGACCCGCTATTGTTCCCCGCAGAACAAAGATGAATACCCAAGCGGTGCTGCACACAAGAAACCTCTGCGTAATTTCACATTACTTTAGCAATGCTTTCTGCACTTTGAGAAAAATAAACCGGTAACATTATAGTAAAAGTAGAGAGGTGGCGCAGAACTGCGCAATCAATCAAGTAAACTCAGCATCCATTCAGCCCATCAACCAACCAGGTTAAAACGATTTCAACAGACAAATCACATGTTTACGCAGTTAAGACCCCGCGCAACACAAAAACAAACACGTTTCTATAACACTTTCTGAAGCTCAATCGTGAAGGTTCAGACTGCGGCTAACTTTATAGGCGCCAATGCACATTATATCCGAAGCCCTTCCTAACTGTCCTGCTAAAAGTCTGGATGAAAACCTTAAAAGAAACCTCACGCATGTAACGTTATATTTCTATCTGTAGAAGCACATTCAGTGCTGGACAGCCGTGCGTTTTAGCTGGATAGTAACGTTAGCTAACTATAAGCAGCTTAACACAATACGAAAGTGTTTACGGATGCTAACATGCTACGATCAACGTGGTTTGTGCTGGCATGCGTTGAAACAAAACCCCTGGCTCCGGCAATTTCACATCTTTTAGAAAGCATGCAGGGGTGAATGGGCCGCATTTGGGATCATAACTCAAAAGCCGCCGGTGTCCCGGTGACCAGGCGGCGCGACGCACGCACATGCCGCACGCACAGACCTCTCACTAGGCTAAGCTAGGATACACCGCTCAACTGAGGCCGGACGCAAAGTGTTTAAAAGCCAGCATCTACTCACTGTTCGAGAGGCTTATGAGAGCCACGTCCTGGTTGATTTTGATTTCTAGCCGCAGAGGCTGCTGCTCTGAATGTCGCTGTATGTCTCCGTTGGCGTCTCCGATGGAGAGGAGGCGCACGCCTGGGAACACCGACACCGCCATCTTCGATCTGGGCAGAGACAGACAGCAGCTCAGCGCCTCAGATCTCGCCTGGAGTCACTGGTCAAGCTAGGCCTGACTTACTACTGCCTCCACATGGCCACATCTCGCTTTTTCCCCAGCTGTAGTTCAATTTCAAGACATGATATGGGCTGCTAAGAAAAGGCATGGTGTATCTTGAGTACACTAATACAAATGTATTAAATGTGTGGGTTGGAAAACTTATTGTAGGCTACAGGAGGCAATGTGAAGAAGAAGAGACAACACAAGTGAATGGTAAAAATTAACTTTGTCTTATAGAAGTCACCAATACATACCAATATGTGACATTGGAGCACAAAACCAGTCATAAGGGTACATTTTTTGAAATTGAGATCTATACATAATCTGAAAGCTGAATAATAAGCTTTCCATTGATGTATGGTTTGTTAGGATAGGACAATATTTGGTCGGAGATACAACTATTTGAAGATCTGGAATCTGAGGGTGCAAAAAAATCTAAATACTGAGAAAATCACCTTTAAAGTTGTCCAAATGAAGTTCTTAGTAATGCATATTACTAATCAAAAATTAAGTTTTGATATATTTACGGTAGGAAATTTACTAAATATCTTCATGGAACATGATCTTTACTTAATATCCTAATGATTTTTGGCATAAAAGAAAAATCTATAATTTTGACCCATACAATATATTTTTGGCTATTGCTACAAATGTCCCCCAGCGACTTAAGACTGCTTTTGTGCTCCAGGGTCACATATGATTGTCACAGTACAATAACACAATTGTTTTGTATGGGAAGATTTCTGAAATGTTGTTTAAATATGCCGATAAGGCGTTATCTAATTGAATGTACGCTAATTTACATACATTTCCAGAACAGAAATCTGAATATTGAATAAAGCCAGGTTCAAAATTCTTGTTTCATTTTGTTGACATATTAAAAGGTAAACGTTTTTACAGAGGGCATTTTGGATACCTTTTTTATAACGCCATAAATCAGAAAATACATTCAACACCCAGGGGGAAAAAGGAACAAATCAGGTGAATTATATATAAATAAATACCTCTGTAAAAACCTTAATACAGATAGGAATATAACTAGTTTGGAACAAAAAGTTTGGTGTATGTTGGTGCTACTGGAGATAAACTATTATAGTTTTTTATTACTAGCTTTGTATGTTGGATTATATGTATGCGCATGTTTTCATTTTAATTCTAGTATTTGTACTGGAATTTTTACTTAGCTCAGGTTTTTCTTTCTGTTTTTAGTCAGTAATTTCAGTGCTTCAACTCAAACTTTGTTATTTTCCAAGCCAAAAAAATGTTTGTTTAGTTGAAGTTTTTTACCTACAAAACAACAAAAATGTTTTGATGGTTTTAGCATTAGCCAACAATAATAACTCTGTTACAAACATACACCATAGTAGTTGCCATCATAATTGTTGCATTTATTGCTCTTATTGTTAATAATCACACAAACATTTTTTAAACTGGGATCTTGTTCAAAAAGTGTAAGAAGCTTTTCAGGCTCAGTCATTTTAATTTATTTATCAATGACATCTTATTTACCAACAACATCTTGATTCAGTTTTGTAAGGAAAAGTATATAGGCTAGGTATCTTGCTGCAAATAAATCAGATGTTGCTCTTGTAGGCACAATCAAACTTAAAACGCAAGACATACATGAGGTAAACAGACTGAAAAAGTTATTATCAATGCAGGACAGCAGTAAAAATGACATTTGCATGAATGTCCAGTGGTTGACTGATAAAGATACAGTACAGATATAAGATGAGATTAGTAAGCATGTGAGGGCTGAGAGTACATGCAAAAACAGGCCAGCTGATACGCTCAGTCATTTGGTGTTCAAATTCTTAGTGTAAAAGCATAACAGGCAGGCAGCACCCTTTCACCAGCAAATATCACTAAAAACACAGATATAATTCTGCACTCGTGTCTTGTGTTAACACTATAACATTGAAGAAATGTCCAAATTATGCAGAAACCTTTACCCACTAGATTAGAGAAAATACATTTGAATAAAAGGTAGTACCTCATTCGGTATTCAGAAAAGTGAATTAATATCAGAAACACACAGCAACGATCTTAATCAAAAAGAACCTGAGATTCAAGACATCTCCCTCCTTCAATAGAGCTATGTGGTTAATACAATTAAATTAGCTTAAATACATGAGTTTCGTGGCAACAACAGTCCATGTATATAAGCCTAATTGTATCAATAACACAGAAATTCAGTGTTTCATCCTAAACTAAACACATTACAACAAGAAAGCGTTTTGAAATTTTTCTGTGTAAGGCTGGTATTCAAATTGACTTGGCTACACAGTAAAAAAAATAAAAATGCTTCAATTATTTTTGCATATTTGTCATCACTTTCCAGTGGACTGTTTGACCAACTAAACACTTTAATTTCCTCCTACTAGTGTCACGTTTGCACTACCATGTCCTTATTTAACAGTATACAAATGAAACACTTTTAAATCACTTCTCAGAGGTTTTCCTCATAACTCACATCACCGAACGTGAAAGACTTCAAGTCTCAATGCAGCTTACAAAATTAAACAATTTAGTGTAATAGTAGTGATGATAACCAGCTCTGCTGTAATGTAAAGGGGATGATCTGAGGGTCGTGTAGTGAAAACATTCGAGTGAAAGAGGAATGTTCAGAAGTTTCTCCACATTCTTCACGACTCCTTTAGGGGGAAGAGAGAGAGAGAGAGATAGAGGTTCACCTTTCTGTTTATGATTCCCTTCAACAGGACATTTCAAAGAAAAAAGTAACACTGAGCTGATTGTTGGTACCTCAGAAGAGCGCACATGATTTGGGTGGTCGAAAGGGGTTGTCGCTTGATGGCACCCCCATGAGGAGAGGGTCCTTGTGGGCATTTTGCAAGCAGAATGCCTTCAGCTCAGCCGCAGCTTGAGAAACCTAGAGGAGGACAGATTGAATAAAATACAGACAGACACATAAACAGACAAACACATAAGTAGACATGTGAAGAGGTATTAAGTGCCATAATTTTTCTCAGGCTCCTATGTTTATGTTCAGTTATTTCACTTTAATGGCAATGAAAATAACCTATTCATTGCAATTACTAAACATAAACATAGGAGCCTGAGGGGGAAAAAATGCTAATTTTAGAAAACTTTAATTTTATCTGAACACTTCATGTAGATGCATGAATATACAGATAAAAGGGGTTTGTGGCGCAATAAAGACTCTATTGGTTATCACATAGTCCTAGCAATCACGCGGTCAGAAGTTACAGAGTTTATTTGATTCATGATAAACTCAATAACAACACACAAAGCCTTGAGTTGTTTTTAAAATAGCGTGTTTGGGGCCAGTGGGAACTAATATAGATTTGGATTTTCCCGGCCAACAAATGTGGCACTGTGTCACACACTCACTCACTCACTCACAATCAACAAAGAGCTGCACTGTGTGCTACTGCCTGCAGAGTTTACCTTCAAATGCGGCTTCAAACACGAAAAGTTGGGAGGCTTTTATGTCGAACTGCGAGTATTATACACCTCACAAATGTACTGAAATATTGGATGACAGCGTGTGTTAGCGAGCCATTAAAAGCAAGCTGTCACCTGCTGAAAACGAAGCTAATTGCAACCTGCCACAATATAAGACAGGCCCCGGTAAAAGCTGGCAAACAGATAACATTATTTATTACGCTTCAGCTGCATTAGGAGTGTTGTAAGAGCTCTCGCATGAATCAAGACATGTTAAAAACAGTACAATAATTACACAAAGTAGTAGGATGTTCGGACAGGATCAACAAGTTTGTCAAGTCACACCCTGTTAGCAAAGATTTCCAATCTTTTTGGCTTTTATTTTCTTAAACTCACCTTAATTCTGCGGATTCCTGCTTCAAATCGCAGCTGCTTGACGCTCTTCTGCAGACTCAGCAATCCGCCGGCGCTGTTACTCGACATGACTCCTGACAGATCGAGAAAGTTTGTAACAGCAGTGTCGAGGCGAGACTGACTTCGGCAGTAACTGGCTCAAATGCGCCCCTGTAGTCGAAACCGACCATTGGTTTCACACTGCGACGGCGCAGGACTGTTTCTTCACCTGTGAATGAATGGGATTTAAAAGGAAGCAATATTGCTTTATAATGAGCTTATCATGTTTTTCTAGAACCCTCAGAGTAAACCTCTCTACATTTTACATTTTCATTCGGACATAATTTGTATGTTTATTACGCCATTTTCCTTGTTGGGTAACTTTACGCTGGCTGATCCACACAATGTGGGCAATTTCAGGATTCACTAACAAATGAATGAACACGTGCGTGTTGTGGTGGATTAGGTGGGTGAGATGATGCATTAGAATGGCTTGTAACTATATTCATGCTAATAAGACACAATTACAGTATTTTTCATTACATTACTTTCACAAAAGGTTCTAGCTGAGCCTGCGGTGAGTGGCGCCATCTAGCGTTGTTTTATTGTGTAACAGTGGATGTGCTTCACCAGAGCCCCTCCGCAAGTGGAGACTCCAAAGACAACTGAACGCGTCGAGATCCTTTCTGTTCTGCTTTGTGTTCGAATGAAAGACAGTGGAATAGATGTGTCGGTTTATTTATTTTACCGAGCCGTCAGAATGAAAATCTATTTCACCAGAGAGACACACTAGATTAAATAATAACATACAAACATGAAATACCAAAAAAAAAAAAAAAAAAATTGCATTAAGTACGGATGTATCAAGGTCTTTTTTTTTGGTTTAAAACGATTAAAGCAATTTTCCTGTCTTTTTAAGATGACTAAACTTTAAACAATATTAACAATATTACTATACTTGAATGACACTATTCAAATTGTGAATTGTCTCAAGCTCATTAAATCAGAATAGTTTACCAAAGGTACACTACAGTTCAAAACTTTGGGGTCTGTGTGAATTTAAAAAAAAAAGAAGAAATATGTGCATTCAGCACGGATTAACATAACGGGCAGTAAAGACGTCCACATTGTTTCAAAATATGTCTATTTCAACTAAATGCTGTTCTGTTGAGCTTTCTATTCATCAAAGAATCATGGGAAAAGTATCATAATTTCTACAATAATATAAAACAGTGTTTTCAAAATTGATCATTTTTTTTGCGACATGTGTGATTCATTTTACGACACTCGTATTGGATCAGCAAACGTCACACAAAAAAAAAAAAAAAAAAAAAATTGCATTAAGTACGGATGTATCAAGGTCTTTTTTTTTGGTTTAAAACGATTAAAGCAATTTTCCTGTCTTTTTAAGATGACTAAACTTTAAACAATATTAACAATATTACTATACTTGAATGACACTATTCAAATTGTGAATTGTCTCAAGCTCATTAAATCAGAATAGTTTACCAAAGGTACACTACAGTTCAAAACTTTGGGGTCTGTGTGAATTTAAAAAAAAAAGAAGAAATATGTGCATTCAGCACGGATTAACATAACTGGCAGTAAAGACGTTCACATTGTTTCAAAATATGTCTATTTCAACTAAATGCTGTTCTGTTGAGCTTTCTATTCATCAAAGAATCATGGAAAAAGTATCATAATTTCTACAATAATATAAAACTGTTTTCAAAATTGATCTTTTTTTTTGCGACATGTGTGATTCATTTTACGACACTCGTATTGGATCAGCAAACGTCACAGTTACACTCGACTTCGCCATCTCTTTCTTCATTAGAGAGTCTCTGGCTTCACTGAATATCACATCCGGGTCAATAGGGGTTGCTCAACAGAAACATGTTGTTACGTGTAAGTACTAAAATACCTTTTGTAAATTAAATATTCATTCCGAAATATATATTTATATGTGTCTCTATATGTGAAACAATTCAGTAATGTAGCAGCAATGGCGTTTATGATAAACATGTTGTTCTTTTGCTAGCAGGAGTGCTTTATGTTAAATGAATCTAAGTTAATTTAGCTAATGTTATCTAAGTTTTGCTCGTTTTCAGCTGACACGTAAAGTAATGTCATCAGGCTGATTTGTTCTCTGTTGAGTGCTGGTATGTCAAGCTCGCCACTAAAACGACCTTGAATACATAATGCGGACTGTCTTTTTGACCACTGATCATCAGCATAACTGTTGTTGTTCTAGAGAGTCTTACAATGTGGTGTTCCTGCACTCAAAGTCAGTCGGTCCATTCATCAGAGTGCGCCATGGAGAAGTCCACTCATACCAATAGTTGTGGAGCAGACGGTAAGAGCACATCAGTAGCACTTTTCTTCATTCCTGATCATCTGTTGTCAAGAAGTCACTTTTAGAGCCTGTAATGGTAACTTCAATAGTTTACCTGTTAAAGATGCAGCTATTTAGTGTTGCAGGAACTTGACAGCTATTTTCTGTTTCAGGGCCGAGGAGAGCGAGCATATGACATCTACTCAAGGCTGCTTCGAGAGAGAATCATTTGTGTTATGGGTCCAGTAAGTTAAAATGCAAGGAAGGACACAAAATGATTTTCAGGAAGCCCTTTTGAGTTGTTTCCTATCTGTTTTTCTGCCCTTCTCTTCATCTAGATCGATGACTCTGTAGCTTCTCTGGTTATCGCTCAGCTGCTCTTTCTCCAGTCTGAGAGCAACAACAAACCTATTCACATGTACATCAACAGTCCTGGTGAGAAACACAACTGCATCAACAGAAAAATAGCTGCTTTGTATTGTGTTCATCATTACGTTCATTCATCTGGCAGTTCATGGTCTAAAGTCATACAAGACTGACTCGTGCATTTTTGCTTAAAGGTGAAGACCCTACTCAATGTATGTTTTGCAAGGTTCCCCTTTCTGTTAAACATATGTAACCCTGGAGCACAAAACCAGTCGAGCTACTAAACAAGTAGCACGGGTATATTTGTAGCAAGAGCCAAAAATACATTGTATGGGTCAAAATTATAGATTTTTCTTTTATGCCAAAAATCATTAGGATATTAAGTAACGATCATGTTCCATGAAGATATCTAGTAAATTTCTTACTGTAAATATATCAAAACTTCATTTTTTTATCAGTAATATGCATTGCTAAGAACTTCATTTGGACAACTTTAAAGGCGATTTTCTCAGTATTTCGATTTTTTTTTTGCACCCTCAGATTCCAGATTTTCAAATAGTTGTATCTCGACCAAATATTGTCCTGTCCTAACAAACCATACATCAATGGAAAGCTTATTTATTCAGCTTTCAGCTGATGTATACATATCAATTTCAGAAAATTGACACTTAAGACTGGTTTTGTGGTCTAGGGTCACATATTTTATTGGACTGTCCAGCTTTTAATGCACAGAGAAAATCTTTTATGAAATGAACTCACTTAGAGTTTAGTAAAATTTTGCCAGGAAAAGTTTTAGAATTTTTTTATCACGTTAATGTAAAAAATCTGTGTGATATAACTTGTTTGTTTGCTGGTTTTTATTGTGTTTGTTATACTTGTATTTTTTAAATAGTTTTTGCCATGAAAGTAGCTTTTGATGCTGACATGGCATTAAATAAATATATACTACTACTACTCATGGTCTAAATCTATCCAGTTTGAAATGTTCTGTTGCTGATATGCTTGACACGTGTAAGGGAATCCATTAGATTACTTTGCATGCTGGCCATATAAACTTACAAATATCTTCAAATTTCATATTTTTGTTCAATTTGGGCTTCTAAATGAAGTTGTAGTGTCTTTCCTCCTCAAGTATGAGCTCCAAAATACATTATATCATATTATATGAACCAGAAAGGCCTGTTGTTTCAAATATGATACTCACCAAAAAAAAAAAAAAAAACACATCCAAACTTTTTGGGATTTGTGAAAGAAGTCAGGCTTAAACAGCTTTGGCATATAGGATAACTAGTATAAAAAAGGGAAAAGAGTTTGATATTCCAGACTGAAATGTTTTGAAGCCAGCAATCCTCATTTTTTTCTTGGTCTCTCTTTCTTGCAGGTGGTGTGGTTACAGCTGGACTTGCGATCTATGACACTATGCAATACATCCTAAATCCCATCTCAACCTGGTGTGTGGGTCAGGCCGCCAGTATGGGCAGTCTGCTTCTGGCCGCAGGAACCGCAGGCATGAGGCATTCCCTGCCCAATGCCCGGATCATGATGCACCAGCCCTCCGGAGGAGCAAGGGTAAGAATGGGGGACAAAAGAAGACAAATATAGGGAACTGCTTTTACAACTTTAACGCCAATATTTGTAATTTCAGGGGCAAGCAACAGATATTGCCATACAGGCTGAGGAGATTCTCAAACTCAAAAGACAGATCAACAACATCTATTGCAAACACACAGGGCAGCCTTTGGAGACTATAGGTAATTTTTCTGTTACAAATCTTTCATTAATATTATAATACATTTGTTTTTAAATATCGGGTAATTATCTTCGTATTGCGTGCCTTCCGGACATCATCAAGTTTCTGTGTTCTGTTGTCCTTGCTTAGAGGGCGTGGTGGAGAGAGACCGGTACATGAGCCCGATGGAAGCACAGGATTTCGGGATCATTGACAAAGTCCTGGTTCATCCACCACAGGCTGGGCAGGATGAGCCAGAACTTATTCAAAAAGAGCCCACCAGCCCTGCAAGCGCCTCCACCTCCCCTCAACCTCAAGCCTCTGAGCCGGGCCAGTCCGGTAGCAGCCCTCCCTCCTCATACAAGCCTGAGCCCTGAAAGAGACGCTCCCAGCAGGAGCGAGTGAACTACTGCATCACTGGTTCAGTGTCTGTTTTGGCAGATGTTTGAGGGGACAGTCAGCAGCTCACATGTCATAATCTGAACCTTGTGACCTTCCTTTTGTACCTTTTATTGAGTATCACTAAGCTTAGTCCTGAGACAGTACTGGAATCTGGACTTAACAGATGCAAGTGTAAAGATACTCAGTCTAGCCCTTATATTTGTATGAAGTACAAATAAAGGTATCTTTAGCAAGAATTTGGTTCATTGTAAACAATCTAGATGGGAACACATGCTTACAGCACAGGGTTTCAAGTCTATATTATTTGGATGCGTGTTGCCATGTCACACAATATACTTTGAGTTGTAAATGTGCCCCTCATTTAATATAATCCATGTCAAAATGATTTAGAGCAAGAGATTTTATAGATGAATATTCAAATAAATCATTGGTTAAATATGGATGGTTTTCCTGTCTTTTGAAATCCGAATATTTTACCAAAGGTACACCCCAGTTCAAAACTTTTGGGTCTGTATGAATTTTTAAATAGGAAATATGTACATTTATACAGCAAGTATGCATTAAATTGATCAGAAGTGTCAGTAAAGACTTTTACATTGTTTCAAAATATGTCTGTTTCGAATAAATGCTGTTCTTTTGAGCTTTCTATTCATCAAAGAATCATGAAAAAAATGTATCATGATTTCTACAATAATATAAAACAGCACAGCTGTTTTAACATTGGTCATATTAAGAAATGTTTCTTGAGCAGAAAATCAGCTGGAGTAATGGAATAAATTATATTTTAAAATGTAAAAAAAAGCAAAAAATTACATAGAAAAAGCAAAATTGCAAAATCTTACTGTTTTACTGCGAGCATAAGATACTTCTTTAAAACATCTTACAATCTTACAAACCTCAAAGTATTTAACAGTACTGTATGTCAAAATCATTTCTGTAACATGATGTATGTGGTGTTATTTTCTAATGACATCATGGTATGTAAACCAAATTCTCAGAAAATAAAAAAACACACCAAATTGCGTTTTTCAGCTGTTTCTTAAAACAAAAAAAGAACAAATGCAATTACAATATAAATCAATCCCCATTATGCTTTTTGAAGGCAAACATGTTTGTCAGACTTTATTTTTGTACTCAACTTTGAAGATGAAAATGACAAGTATGCAACTCATAAACTAGAAATGCTACTTGATATTTTCACTAAATAGAAAACTCTAAACTATAATGAGCTATATAGCAAGATATGTAACAGTAAAGATGCTACATTACCTTACTAAGTAAAATAATGCTTTTCACTTTAGTGTTCGATAATAACAGATGCAAATTAGCACATAAAGAGTTGAGTAGTGTATTTGAACAATGGTAAAATAAACTCATTCTTTTCCTAGTAAATGGCCTCTTTTCTCTCACAATAGAAGCATCCAGAAGAAGCAACTTTTCTCAATGCTGACCTCTGGTGGTGTTTTGAAAGACCTCACAATTGAAAATCCACAGATGAGGTTTGTTTCTGACCAAACTCTGCAAAACCTTGGTGAACGCCAAGCCATATTTTTTTCTTCCATGTTACAATCTGCTTCATTGACAAAATCTAAAAAATGGCCTCAATGTGAGCGTCAGACTCAGCGCTCACATAACAGAACATCCTGCCCACCCCTTCTTCTTGGCGGTGGTGGCCCAGCGCAGCCAGCTGAGATTGCTTTCATTATAGGGGGGGTAGCGCAGCACATTGACGCGCTCCAGCAGCCAGCTCCTCATCATGCAGCCACGCTTGTGACTGAATGTCTCAAAGCCCCAGCGACCGTGGTAGTTGCCCATCCCACTTGCGCCTGGGCCAAATACAAAAAAACCCCCATCAGATTTCACCTTTACAGCAGGGCAGTTGTTACATTAAAGGAATGCATTCAGCCTTACCAACTCCTCCGAAGGGTAATCCAGAGAGGCTCATGTGAACTATTCCATCATTGGAACAGAAGCCTCCACTGCTGGTCCTCTCAAGCACTGTAGTTACAACCTTAACAAATATAGATATGCACTGCTTTATCGCTTACTTCACACTTTACTCGTGTTAAGGACTTTAGTTTTTTCCTTCCTTACCTGAGACTCATCAGAGAAGGCGTAGAGTGCCAGAGGCTTTTCTCGCTCGTTGGTGAAATTGATTCCTTCATCGAGAGACTTGATGGTGAGAAAAGGGAGGATGGGGCCAAAAATCTCCTCCTGCATTAAAGCATCGGACTCCTTGACATCCACGACCACAGTGGGGGCTGAGACAGTCCATGAAAAAGCAAAAGAGCAAAAGCTCAGAATGCAATACCAGTTTAGCTGCCTACAGATTTTTTTATATAAATATATACTGCACATTTTAGGAAATTCAGTACACTCTTAAAAATAAAGGTGCTTCAAAAGGTTCTTCAAGCGATGCCATAGAAGAACCATTTTTAGTTCCACAAAGAACCATTCAGTCATATGTTCTTTAAAGAACCATCTCTTTATTACCTTTTTATAATCTCAAGAACCTTTTTTCGCCACAAAGAACCTTTTGTGAAACAGAAAGGTTCCTCAGATGTTAAAGGTTCTTTATAGAACCATTTAGACAAAAAGGTTCTTCTATGCCATCGTGAAGCACCTTTTTTTTAAGAGTGTAGGTCATGCAGAAACCTATGTATTCTGAAAATGCATACTACATACTGCAGCAGTAGTAAGAGTAGGATATTAGTATGATACAATGCACTGAACTTCTATATTGTTCAAATTTGTGGGGTCGGTAAGATTAAAAAAAAAAAAAAAGTCTCATCCTTATCAAGGCTGCATTTATTTGATCAAAAATACAGATATCGTTAAAAAGTGATACTGTGAATACAATGTTTATAATTGTACAATTTAAAACAACTGTTTTCTATTTTAAAATGCAATTTAAAGACCTTTTAAGATAGATTTATTTGATCAAAAATACAGTAAAAAGCAATTATACTGTTAAATATTATAGCAATTTAAAATAACTTTTCTATTGTAATATATTTTAAAATGTAATTTATTCTGGTGATTGCAAAGCTGAATTTTTAGCAGACATTACTTATTAATTATTCAGTGTCACATGATCCTTCAGAAATCATTCTTATATGCTTAATTGGTGCTCAAGAAACATTTCTTATTATTATCCATGAAAACAGTTGTGCTGCTTAATATATTTGTGGAAACCATGATACATTTTTTTCAGGATTATTTGATGAATTGAAAGTTTAAGATGACAGCATTTATTTGAAATATAAATATTTTGTAACATTATAAATGTATCTACTGTTTTGATCTATTTAATGTGTCCTTGCTGAACAAATATTTCTTTAAAAAAATCTTACTGACCCCAAACTTTGAGTATATACAGTATGTATATACTGAATATGTAACCTTGTTTACTAACCGATGTACTTGGTCTTTTTGTCACTCTCTCCTCCGATCACTATCTTTCCCTCAGACTTTTTTAGCAGCTCAACCAGTCGGTCCCAGTGCCTGTCTGTCACGATACGGCCCATGTCTTGGCTTTGCTGGGGCTCAGATCCGTAGAAACTCTCCAGAGCCTCTTTCATAAAAGGTAACAGCGCGTCTCTCGTCTCAGCAGTGCATAAAACATAGTCTGGAGCCACACAACTCTGCCCTGCATTGAAAAACTTGGCCCACACCAGCCTCTTAGCAGCAGCTTTCATGTCTAGCCGGCCATATATCAAACAGGGGCACTTTCCGCCCAGCTCCAGAGTAACTGGGGTGAGGTGCACCGCTGCGGCCTGCAGGATGCAACGAGCCACTGACTGCGAGCCTGGAGGAGAGAAGACATGAGATGCTGAAGCAAATATAGAAAGGTGACAATTTTTCTTGAATCTGTCATTGATAACAATGCAAACTCTAACCTGTGTAGAAGATATGATCAAATCTATTCTCCAGCAATGTCTTGGTCTCTTCTGCTCCACCACAAATGACTGCATAACACTCCTACAAGACAAAACACACATGGCACAAACAAACCCATTTACAGGAGAGGGATTACAAACTCTACCATGAACACAGTAGCACCATGACACTAAGAAGTGTTAAGTTAGATCATATGGGTCTTTCCCAAGGGTTACCTGGGACAGGTACTTAGGAATGAGTTCAGCAAGAAGCTTTTCGGTTGCTCGACTTATTTCTGATGGCTTCAGAATAGCACAGTTACCTGTTAAAAAGATGTGATTGAGTTAAAAAATATTGCGGATGTGCCTCCTCAGATTTTTGAGCCAATGGATTTGCAACGGACAACATTTTTATTTTTTTATATTTGATAATTAAGTTATATGATGATTGTAGGTACAAAATTAGTAGTAGATGCAAAGTAGATGCCTTTTGGTTAATTTTGCCATTTTGAAGCCCTTTGTAATTTGTGCAGAACCACTAGGTTTTTGTGGGGGTGGTTGGGGGAATCCATCCAAAATTTTACAAAATCAACAACCCTAACCAAAGGGTTTTAGCACATAATATGTATCATAATAGCCATTTAAATATCAGCCGTTGTTAAAATTAAGCATGCTAGAGAATCTGTGTTTTGCAAAATGTGTTTCCAAACATCGAAATAAGGTGCAGTTTGCCCTAGCAGACTAAATCGATAGCAACAGTAAAGACATTATTAATGTATGTTCTCACTTTAGTTCAGAATTCAAAAGCAGGCCATACAATTGGGTGTGAATATATTGCAGTAATTATTACAGTGAAAACTTGAAGTAAAGTTTTATTATAACAAACATTTTTTATTTTATTTGGGGTCGAGTTTTTAATTGCAAAGTCAATTCCTCTGTTTTCCATACGTTAAATTGCATGGAGCTCACTGGCAGTCAAGTTCAGTTGCAATTTTGCCATTGTACAATTTTTATTATATCAGGATTCGAACCCAACCACTATGTTTACTATAAAATGACACCACTGGACTATCTTGACGCACAGTCTTAGGAAGAAGTGCCAGAACTGTCACCGGTGCTCCCTTCAAAATAAAAACTAGGTGCATGACGCCCCTGTATATAAGGGGTATATTTCAGAAAAAGATATAGATAGTACCTGCAGCAATTGCACCAATCAAAGGTAACATAATTAGCTGAAGAGGATAGT
This sequence comes from Sinocyclocheilus grahami, assembly GCF_001515645.1. Classification (NCBI taxonomy): domain Eukaryota; kingdom Metazoa; phylum Chordata; class Actinopteri; order Cypriniformes; family Cyprinidae; genus Sinocyclocheilus; species Sinocyclocheilus grahami. The sequence continues at coordinate 10,884 of NW_015505481.1, read as the reverse complement.
TCCATGCTCCAATAATCAAAACAACACCTAATGGCTCCCTGCGTACAAAACAGTCATCCAACTTTGTTGCCTGGAATACAAATGAAATGGGGAGAGGAAACAAATGAAAGCATTTTTAGAGAGCTCAATCTCACATCTGCATTGACCGGACCCTTGAAGGTTTTCTGTTGAATAATATCGTTGGAGCATTTCGTTCATATTATAGTTGCTGAATGTGTTAATGGTGCAATAAAGTTGATATAATTATATATTAGTGTGTATCTCACCAGGTTTGTGCCCACATAAGTGGGCTGCATCCAGGTTTGCAGGTTGCTGATGGTGAGGCAAAGGTCATTCACCACTATTTCAATCTCTGAAAGCACTGCCTCAAACTTGGGCTGCAGGGAAGATGAGATTAGAGCATCACTTGCGCGTTGATTTTAAAAGTACTTGTGTGTCAACCTGTGCATATTCATACCTTAGCAAGGTCTTCATGCATTGCCTCTAAAATCTGGGTTTCATTGTCTTCAAACAGAGACATCATGGCCTCCAGCTGAGTCAAACGGAAGTGGACAGGAAGGGTCACACCTGAGCGGAAAACACCCCGCAGCCTCTCCAGCACCTGTTTCTGGCCCTCCATAGCGAGATCACCTGTGTTGGACATTGCGGAGGGTTCCAGAGGAAGTCAAAATATATGTGTACACAATATTTAGAGCATGAGCTTTTCAGATAAAACACTTTTTTAACAGATGTCTCAGAGATCTATGTGTGCTTAGTTGGTTTTTCCATGGAACAATGTATGAGGCCCTCAAAACCAAATCCTCCAGTCATATTTTTATTTATTGTACTTGAAGTGCAATAATTTAAATGTGTTTCCCCCACACACAAATGCAAAGCTGCAGCATGATTACACAGCAATCACAAACGACTGTGATTAGTTCATCCCGACCAGCGCTGAGAAAAGTAACACGAACCAAACAACACGTTGATATCCAGTTGTCTGTCTGGAAAATAAATGAACGAAAGAAACGACACTGGTGTACTTTAATAGATTTCGAAGCGAAAAACAGAGTGGATAGTTAAAATAGGACAATTTTAATTTTAGGCAACTTCGCACCTCACAAATGACAAACAACTTCCAGACCACGAAGCCTCGCCCATTTAGTCTTATTCTACCCGCATTTCTGTTTTTATCTCCTGATTCTTTGGCTACAAGCTACCTCACATAACAACAGGAGTTTTTTTTGTCCTATTAAAATCCCATTTCTTTTTTCTTGCGAGCATCAACACAGGAAGAGAGATGCAGAGGGTTTTGGTACATGTCACTTGACCACTGCTCGTCTCTCAGCTCTGCCTAATAGTTTACACAACGCTGTTGTTGTATTTACTTTCTGTTTATTGCCAAGCCACAACAATGCAATATAAAATGGAAACTAGAGAACAACCTTAAATAAACGACACAACACGCTTATTTATAAAACGTGCATGACAAATCAGAAGCCCTTTACAAGATCACCCAAGTGTGACTAACTTTACATATAATAATCTTATAAACGTACCTTTCTTATGAAATAACACCACTTACTGGTACAGCCCAATGTTTTTCACTGTAACACGTGAAGAGTGAAGACTAGTTCCGGGTTTTCGCGTTTCATTCAGAAAATTCAAGTTTGTCGAGTTTGGTTGGTATAACCTGCTGTTTAGTTTATTGCAACAGAAACAAGGAAAAACTGCAAACGATATATATATATTTTTAAATGTATTTATTTATATGAAGACGAGACATTTAATCTAACACAGTATGTATGTAATTCTGAATAATATTTTCATATATATAAATATTTTCCTAAATTATATTGAATTTGCACATAATAATGCACTTAATATCAGGCTCTGAAGCGTTTATATTAGACTCATTTTGTTAAAGCAAGACTAGTGATGAAGATATGAGGCTCAAACACAGGGTGCTATTGAAACTGTTGCAGTCACTGGCTTGTGCATACAGGGTTCCTGCAGTTTTTTTTTTTTAAGATTTATGAAAACTTTTTAAAGACCGTTTTTTAGACCAAGTAAAGAACATTTATTGAATAAATTGAAGGGGACACAATAGGCTATGTCAGCATGTTCTCTAAATGCAAATGGAGCACACAATTAGTTGTATTAGCACACTTTAAAGTTATATAATGTACTATAAATATATTATATAACTTTAAATAAATAGATATAGCCTAATAAAAGTTACCAATTTTCTTTACTTAAAAAAAATTCAGTGCAAAAGTCTTAAACCAAGATACATTCAGCGTGATATTTAATCAGTGTGAAATTGATAAACAATAAAGTGAATTTATGATAAAAAAAAAAAAAAACATTTGCCATTGTGTCCATAAATGCCAACTTAATTACGAGGGATGTTTCTGTGCACCCAATTGTTCTTGTTTTGAGCAGAAACTCACTTAATTTTGTTCAGTTTTTCAAGATTTCATTTTACACTTGCAATTCAAGTAAATGTATGTCTTGATTTAATGATGTCTAGATGTATTTGAAAACAAAAATACTGGGGAAGATATTCATTTTTTGCAATGCATTCAACATTTAATGCCCTGACTTTATGAATTTAAGACTTTGTGCTCTGAATTAAGACTTGTTTTAAGGCTTTAAATTATGGACGGTGAATTAAGATTTTTAAAGACCTTTTTTAATATATGCAAAACCCCTGATATATGGATGTAAAATTAAGGCAAATGTATAATACTTCAAAAGGTACATTAATTTATTGTCTGCAGGAATGTGATACGAGTCCTGAAAGGAAGCGATTAATGTGGTATTACTACTGGTTTCTGAGAATTTTGATCCATGTATTCTTTGAAACCATATAAATGAAACAAAGGTTATTCAGATATTAAATATTAAATAATAAATTATTTATAGTTTGTTTGTTTTGAGGTGTACAAGCTAAATGGCTTAATGTTTGCCATTTAGTGCCTATAAGAAATGTCCTTACGAATTGCATTGTAATAAAAAGCATCTGGGTATACATTTTAAAAAGTTAAGTTTTATTAATTTTTTGTTAATTATTGATCTGTTTTTTTTTACACTATTTATGATTTTAATGTTTTTGCTACAGATTTAAATGTATATTATTTTATGAAAGTATGCACTAATTAAAATAAACCCAAAATACAACGTTGACAGGAAAAAAAAGCTAATGTACAGGTGCATGGCACAGCTGTTAATGTTTTGACTAACAAAACAAGGCGGTTTAACGCTTGAAAGGTTCACTAGTTTTAAGGGTGTTTCAGTGAGCTGTAATAAGCTTTGGCTATATATTCTCTTGGGTGTAAATGGTTTCGGGACCTGCCCCAGGGAATTTTCATTTTCATCCTTTGAGTGGGCTGACATTTGTTTCTTTCTTTTTGCATTGTCATACAGCTGTATCTGTGTTCATGAAATGATATGCCTTCTCCTGCAGGTGCATTTTCACATTAGAATCACATAAATAAAAATAAAATATTTTTTACGATTATGACATTAGTAAATGTTAAGTAGTTATAAATGTTGATAGTGTTAAATAGGTTGAATGTTATAAGTTAATTTGATGAATGAGTAGATAATTTAAATAAAATCTAATTAAAGTTAAAATTTCTACCACAACATCCACCAGATTTGGACATTTAAATACCAAATAGTTGTAGTCTTTTGAAATTATATACTTACATCTACATTATTAAGCTTATTTAAAAAAAAAAAATTATTGTGTTATAATGAATACTTTGACACAAATGGAAAACTCCTTTTTACTTTTGAATGACCACAAAATTAAAATGATCGGTGCTTAAATGTTGTTGTGCTAATCTGGTTTAAATAAGTGTCATCCTCTTATGGAGTGGCCAAACACATGTCATTTTAAATAGCTACTGTACATAAAATTATACCATGTGAAATCATGTTGTTAAATGTATATTTATGTATGCATATAAATGTATATTTAGTATGTAAATGGAATTTTAGAAA
>NW_015505481.1:4554-5672 GCF_001515645.1 Sinocyclocheilus grahami | reverse complement strand
TATTATTAAAAAAATCTCCTACTTTCTACTTTACAGGCCTGCAATATCAAAAAATGGAGTCCATTGAAAGCACAGTTGTGAAAAGGCCTGGAGATACTCTGACTCAGTCCTGTAGAGGATCTGTGTTCAGCTTTGGCTGCAGTGTTATGCACTGGATCAGACAAGCTGGAAAACCACTTGTGTGGATGGGTCTGGGCAACAGTTCTGGAAGTGGACATAAGGCACAATCCTTTAAGGGGAGGCTTGAAATCACCAGAGATGATTCGAAAAGCATGATGTATCTGAAACGGTCTGGACTGTCAGAAGAGGACTCAGCTGTGTATTTCTGTGCAAGAGAATCACAGGGACACTAACGTATGTGGTGGCAATGATACAAAAACTGGTCTAGACACACTTATAGTTTAAAACTGCAGTTCTCTTCTGTGTCAGTAGGTTGCAGTGGAACACAAGAAGTCGTCCACTACATAGTGACACACAATCACAGAAACACAGTGACTCACACAATCACAGAATACTTTCTTTTAAACTTCTCAAAACTTAATGAGACATCAAGATGCATTTGATGCAGTTAATCAAGATGCGTTTATATGCTTCATTTTCACTTCACAAACACTCTAATTCAAAGTGTACTATAGTTTTTCTCCTTTAAATGCATGACAACTATATAAGCTTTATTTATGTGTGTACATACAGTATAATGCACACATAAGGTCCTTTTTTCCAGGATGTGCTGCTGATCTGAAGCCTGTGCTGGTTCAACACAAAAGTAAATTCATACTGTAGCATAAAGAGCTGTAACTATATAATAATCTGTGTGTGAAAGGGTAAACGTCAGTATACTTCTCGTGAACAAACCTCCAATGAAAATACAAAGATGTACAGCTGAATGCAATGTTGAATAATAAGCAGTAAACAATAACAAGAAAAGAAATTTGCATTTTATGCAAAACTAATTAAGACAAATGTAGATTGCATCATATAGCCAGAGCTACAAGTTTTGCTCTTGATGTTTCATTGTAATGTCTGGATCTGAAAATTTAAATAACATAACATCTATGGTTATAATCAGGTTAATTCTTAGCAATTACAGTGACAACAGAAACAACAATTATGGTGAT
>NW_015505481.1:4137-4544 GCF_001515645.1 Sinocyclocheilus grahami | reverse complement strand
AAGTCCACTACAGTGACTCACACAATCACAGTTTCTTTTAAACACCTTCTCAACATTTAATCAGAAGTTCTATCAAACATCACTTTACTTTTCTTTGGTTCTTCAAAAATGTCACGTCATGTTCATTTCACAAACATTATAGGTTATGTTAGGCTTGGTCATTAGAGTGAATAAAAAACCTAAATAACATACTGTAGATATAAATATTTCATACTAATCAAACATTAAAAGATGTAATCAATGCAATGAATATTAATAAGCCCTTCAAACACTGGATTCTGGTTATCCTCTGTGTAAGTGTAAAAGAACATCTCAGTGATCTTTCATCATTTCCTCATTATGCATATTCAAAATAATCTATGATAGGCTGCAAGTATTTATATCCTGCTGAGCCGAGTACAGCTGTA
>NW_015505481.1:0-2693 GCF_001515645.1 Sinocyclocheilus grahami | reverse complement strand
AGTTTTGACCTGAGCCACTGCTTACAATGTGTTAGTAATTGCAGCTAAATTCCTTACCTTCAAGGAGCATATCAATGCAGCCGTACCCAGAAACAGGCAGTTGCAGAAGGTGATGGTGAACACAGAACAGCGTAAGTAGTCTTTCACTTTTACTTTGACTTTGCGAGGACCTGGGAGGTTTTTCTGCATTTGGCGGTTGTACTGGATTCGGTGTTTTGGATTTCCAGCTTTTGGACGAGATGGTCTTTTAGTCTCAGATTCTTCATCTTCTATGCCCTCCCCATTATCATCCTCCATCTCTAATTCATAATCCATTTCCATCTCCACATCACAAAAGTCCCCTTCTGGAACTTCAATTTCTGGAATTTCAATTTGAAAATCTTCCATTGTCCAACTTTAATGAATAGAAATATTCCTCAGGTTTAGTGACAGGTAGATGGTACCACATATGGCTCATACAATCTGATAAACACTTCCTGTGTATTTTTATACATGACTTACATAAAGCCCAAAGAGCAGGAAACCTACATTAGGGCCAATAAGAAGACAAGCCACAGCCGTGGTCTACAGTGAAACCTGTGATGTGCTTTATAACAAAACTCAAATAATGTTTGAAGATTTGGAATAAAAGTTTTGGGTATATTTTCAGTTTTCAGATAATAACATATCTGCTATCTGTACTTATAAACATGCAATCATCTTTAGTAATGCAGATTTATCATTATAAAGAAAGTAATACAGGGTTGAAACATGAACAAAATAATATATTGCTAAAATGTCTCAATATTTTTGATTATTCAGGTCAGTGATATCCACTGTTGTTTTGGATCTACTGACTTTTATTATATGGACAGAAACATCTGAAAAATACATCCATATGTACATACATACAGCTTTATGAGGATGTGAGGGTGAGTAAATAATGACAGGATTTTGATGTTTACAGTTCACTATCCCTTTAATGGCTCATACAGACATTTGTTATACAACACCTCTTTAACTTATGACTCTTTAACTTATAAAATTGTTACTGCCATTATTACGTGTAAAATGTTTTCTGGTCATTAAAATCACCTTTTCTGAGTTGCATTCACTGGACATAACAGGCTGCTCTACAATGCATGTGTTAGATGGGTGTATGATAGAAGTGACTTACTGAAAAGCAGATTTAAAATGTCCATTGTCTCTTCCAGAATCACAGACACATTTAGACCTGACAATAAGTTTGTAATATATATTTTTCAAAACCCAAGAGTCTATAAACTGTGAATATACATCATATTTATTTACAAAACTGAAATATATCACTGTAAACCCTTCATTAGACCCTTACTGACATTAAATCAGCATTATGGAAAAGTATGTCATGCTCATATAATGTGGTAAAACATTGTGTGCTTGTTTTTATACTTGTCCTACATAAAGACAAAAAAGGCTAAATATGTAAACCTCATACATAACCTCACATCTGTGGTGTGTGTATAGTTTCTAGATAAGCAGAGTATAGTGGTAATAGCAGGAAATTATAGGCAGAACTCAAATTAGCTCTCAACCAACATGCAGCCTTTGTCTGTGCAGTGCAGTTTTCTTTATGAAATATGCTGCAGTTGTTTGCAGGGATGAATATAAATGCATGAAGCAAAATATAAATCAGGGTATATGGTTTTGCTTGTGAAGAGAGAGAATTTCCATGATACAAATCTTTCATGACTTATTTATGGATGTGCACATAAACAGGCTAATTATGCTGCATGTTTAGTGCACAGTTAAGAGCAAAAATTAAACATCATGACTGTGTGGATTCTGTTGCTGCTCTTTTCTGCAACACCAAGTATGCTATCAGGAAATACTACAATGCTGCTATTGATTTTCATACTTAACATTGTTTTGAACTCATTTGCTTCTTTCTTCAGGTGTCTACAGTATTGAACTCATTCAGCCAGACTCTAAAGAACTAAAGCCTGGCCAACCTTTGAGTCTCTCCTGTAAAGTCTTAGGCTATTCACTGTCTAGCTGTAGCTACTGCACAAACTGGATACGACAAGCTTCTGGAGGACTGGAGTGGATTAGAAGAGTTTGCTGCAATGGAGACACATACTAAAAAACACACGCTCCGTGTCCTGTCTTAGTTATACCATGAAATCAGATGTTATGCTGAAATATGCAGTGCAGCTGAAGTTACATTTACTTTGACATTTTTCAGTGTCCACAGCTCAAAAAATAACTTCAGGGAAGAGCATATCACATATCACTGAATATTGTGAATGTATTGTTAAATATAAACTATATTATACATACCCCCACCCATTTTTTTTACTGAACTTATTAATAATAATATTTTAAAATCTTTATAGGCAATTTTCTAAAAATAAATTTACTTTAATAATAATTTAATTATAATTGGCCTATATCATTAGAAAACACTCTCCATTTTCATTAAGAGTTAAAAAAATCCCTGTTTCAGGGTCACAACATAAAAGTTCTTTATTGGCATCAGAACCTATAACATCCACGGAACCTTACCACTCCACAAAAGGCTATTTATTAGTAAAAATAAGGTTCTTTAGATAAAATGTTCACTGAAATGTTCTTTGGAGAACAAAAATGGTTCTTCTATGGCATTGCTGTGAAAACCCAGTTTTGCAACCTTTATTTTTTAAGAGTGAGCCATTTAAAATATTCCTAGCCAATTT
>NW_015505480.1:1399817-1400661 GCF_001515645.1 Sinocyclocheilus grahami | reverse complement strand
AGCGCTATATAAATAAAGGTGACTTGACTTGACTTGACTATTGCACAATATTAAATGTTAGGTGCTAACTGTCAAAACATTTCTCATACTAGTAAGTATGGATCAGGTGTAATATTTAATAATACAGCAAAACCTGCATTTCAAATTACTACCTCTCAGTACATGAGCAGGAATTTACTTACACATTCCAGAACATGTATTTCACTAAAAACGTGCAACATTTACATAAAGAAGTACCTAAAGGTTTGTTAACGGTCAAAGCATTTTACTTTCACATTTTTGTCACAAGTTTTAAATTTTGTCATATTTTGGACATCCCCCTTATTTCATATTTGACTTTAGTTTACTTTTGTTTTACACATTAACTTGAACGTGGTATGGCCTACAATATTTGAGATTAGGAATTTTTTCTTTATTTATACAAAAGACACATCTCCAGTATACAGTAGCTTTACTCTGCTCCCTTGTGGTGAAGACACTGAATTGTTTACACATTGAAAAAATACCCATATATAAATATAGAGGATATGAAATAAGTTATGCAGTTATAATATTGGCTGTATAGACCTACCAATCACAATTTAAACACTGTTGACAATCTTGTTTGTGTATTTTTGGTTGTGGATGTTGGGGTAGTCCATTTCTTTGTAAATTTTCAGTAAATCATCAGAAGAAAAAAACCTCCTCATACTTTTTGCTGATTCATAACAGACAAAATGTGAAAGATAAAACCATATAATAATTTCAAAATAACACAAGTACTCAACAACAGTACAAATCACTTTTGTGTGCAAGTTACAATTTATAATATAATTCAGAATAATTCAGAAAGTTTTATAAATTT
>NW_015505480.1:1326182-1397566 GCF_001515645.1 Sinocyclocheilus grahami | reverse complement strand
CACACCAGATGTTGAATGTTCAAGTGAAGGTTCCTCTGATGTTTCTGTATACTATATGTGTGACTGTATGAGTACTTACCTAACCACATTTTGGGGACAAATTTGTACAGGCTTAGTGTTATGTTAGAATCATTAGTATACTCATACCTTTTTGTTCTTTAATATTTTGAATTGTTTTTAGCTTTATTTTTTGTTTTTCATTTAAATGTTAAGTTTTGAAATTTTGTTGTTTTTTATTTTATTTATTTATTTTTAAAATGTGTATAAGTAGTATTTATAAAGTTTTAGCTTTTGGTTTTGGATCTGTTTTTAGTTGTTTTAATACTACAATTGATTGCTTCTGTTGTCCTCATTTGTAAGTCGCTTTGGATAAAAGCATCTGCTAAATAAAATTAAAAAAAAATATATATATATATCTATATATTATATAGGTAGTTTAACAGTTTACATAGGTAGAAAGATGCCTTATACCTTGTCAAAAGATACAATGTCTTTGCTTATGAATGAATTTTCTATTTCAGCGATCTAGCTATTTTAGTGATGAGTTGTCTGTGATGTCTGTATATGATTTATGTAGAACATTATGTCATATGTACACTCTACTGTGACCATGTGTTTAAAAGGTTAAAATCAGGATGGAGAAGAGGTTGGAAGTCCTCACATTCAGAGACTGACAGAAGGAAGAGTTAGGGTCACGATAAATCAAACAACAGTGTGTCTGTAACAATAATAAGGACTTGCCTGATGAGAGTCATTACATTCAACTAGTTAATTAAATCAAGGTTCACATAGCCTACTGTAAATTATACTGAATATGACTTTCATAGAGTCATTCAGAGTAGATCTAAACATTTTACATTTAAAACTGACAGTTTGTCATCACTCCTTCAAAAACTGGATATTTTGGACATTTATTTCTCTGTAGACTTAACTTACTATTGAACATCTCCACTTCTGTTGCCCAAGAAAGAAAGTTACCGAACACACAGTGTCACACTACATGACGTAGTATTAGTGTTATGTTCATCATAACAGCTAGCCTATTACAAAAATATGATGAAACTATCATTTTAGCTCGAAGGACAATTATACTAATCTACACTTTTCTGAACTGTGTATTTAAAAACCAAAATACAGTAGCCTAAAAAACACTGACAGAGAAAACACATTTGTGGATTTACGCTTTACTCTAAACCACATTTACTGAGATAAAACCATTGTCATAGATTTCCCATGTGATCTAGCCTCGATCTTCTATATGATCAATTAACAAAGACTGATTGATTTACAGAGAATGCACTCATTGATTGAATTAACATATTAGCTAGAGTAATAGTAAATTTGATTAATGTAAGTTTATTCTGTGGAATTACCATATGCTGTATGATGAAGAAAAAAAACTTAGGCTAAAATGTATTATAGGCTACTTATGTCTCAGAAAACTATACAACAAATTTCACTATTAAGCCTAGCCCTAAATGATTTATTAATACTCATCTCACGTTACGAGGATATCCAGGGGGCTCCACGAAGTATCTTGCCAACTATTATAGGCTACTCTGGATAGTGTGACCAGAGTTACTTGCGATGGAAGCAGAAGCAAAACCAAACTGGCACACTTTAGGCATACGAGGATGAAGCAATACGATCTAATTTCAGCTGTTCGGGGCACTAGGGTTCTTGATTCTTCGGGGTGTCGCATTACCAACCGTTACCCGAACTTTTTGGGTTTAATCGTTGCTTATCTTGGAGTGGAAATTTCCCAACCGAAACCGCCCCTCCTACTACTAAGATCTATCATAGCAAACGTACAAATTGAAAAGATTCAACTAAGAGTCCTTCACACTCTTCAAGATCCTGCACGAGCTGAAAATGACCACCGGCGTGGAGCGACTATTCGACCAACTTGGCCACTTTAAAAGGTACCCATTTGTTCCTGAAAAGTGTTTTATGGCGATCACATCAAAACGGTTCATATCTACTTCGTGTCATCGTTATCGCATGAATGATGCAGATTTCTCATTATGTTGGTGGCGTTTGATAAATACCCGTAGCTCGCATGCGCTCTTGATGTCAATCTATTAGAAACGTGACGTAAAAGAATAGCCTATCCAATCCTGTACAATGTAAAAAATGTTCGTAATGTTAACTTAACAAAAAACTGAATTTTATTTTAAAAGATTACCAAGCTTTTAAAAAATGTTTTAGAAGTAAAAAGAAAAAAGTTATGCATTCTCTTATGGAGAAGGTAACTTATATATTTTTATGAAAAATATTGCACGATATGTTAAACAGGATATCACAACTGTAAATGTTCTGAAAGACCAGTGTAAAATTCACTGACACTGCGATGTAAAAATGCAAACAAACTTAAATTGCCTGCATGCCAATATTTGCAAAATATTAGTCCTTCTTACAATTATTGTCTGACCTGCTTTACATGCATCAATGAATAGTTTATTTTAAAATTGATATTCGATGATGTGTGCTTTCCTGTCAATAACTAACTTTCACTTGATCCTTCTTTCCCTTCAGGTTTCAGGCATGTCTTTACTTTGCGGCGATTTTCCAGGCCATCTCTTGTGGAATACATTACCTGGCCTCGGTTTTCTTAGTTGAAACACCTAAATTTCTTTGTGACTCTCCTTCAAATATCACAAACGTTCTATTTAGGAATCACTCATCGACGTCGTTGGCAGATATATGGACTCACTACAAGCCAGGTGATGGACCAGTGGTTGTACAGACAGCTGGAGGAGACCAGTGGGAACTTAGTCCTTGTTTAAAAGCTCGGCGGCTTGATGCCATCAATTTTCAATACGAGTTTTTTGGGAACAAGACTGTGGAGTCATGTGGTGGCTTTGTCTATGATCACAGCGAGGTTGAGCAGAGCATTGTAACAGACTATGACCTGGTGTGTGAGAAGGAATGGCTGGCCAAGCTTGCACAGCCAACTTTTATGCTGGGAGTTTTGATTGGAGCATTGGTGTTTGGGGACGTCGCAGACAGGTAAATTGTCTGTTGCATTTGTCTCCACAACAACCACTTAATTGCATATAAAACACATCTCAAATGTATTCAGATAAATCAATAAACAAAAGAACAGATACTTTCATCAGTGAAAATGTAATAGTTTAATATGGTATGTATACAGTGAATAAAAGTTACCCTAGGGGTTGAAATAGGCTTGCAAGAACATAGGACGGTCAGCACAAACAGGATTGAATAGTTATTTAGGACAAAAAAGCATTATTTGTTATACAACAGCATGGTTAGGCATCTAATTAAGGGGATTTATCCAGTTGTTAAGTCCAGAAATGGATTGTCAATGTATTATTACACAGTAGTTGTTGACAGATCAATGCACAGAAATCATGATTATGGAGTGTGACAAGACAAGTGAACTCTATATGCTGTGGCCACATTATACCTGAACATTTAATATGGCAAGATGGTTTACAATTGGCAAATATTTGATTCTGCATTAAGATAACTAAGAGCACAGAGAGAACTGTACAGGATGTGAGAAATGCAGACACTGCATGGCTGCACATAAACAGGATATCACAGGTTCACATTCCATAAAGACAGAATGACTGTTCATTTCCATTCTAGACAGCAGAGAACTGGAGCAACTACTGTGTATTTGTACATGTTTATCATCAGATTGGTCATGGTTGTACAACAGTAGAAGAGTATTAATTTGTTCTGGGAATGTTTATCCATATTACTACTGATTTAACATTTAAATGAATGCATAGGAATGGAATCAAATAGAATGGTCAAAGGTGAAGTCATGCTGGTGTACATAAGTGAGCGGTGAGCATGATTTGAACAAATACAACATGTTCCTGTATCAACATCCTTGTTGATCCTGGAACATCATTCCAATCAACCAATCAGAAATTGAGGTTTTGGAAGTTTTATGCTTACAATCAGGATTAGGTGCTTCTCCACCCTTGTTAATCAGCTATCATTTTCTTCTGATTTTAGGAATAAATTATGGGTAAGGTTAGGTTTAGGGGTGGGGATTGGGTTAAGTCTGTATTTTTGGACAGTAATGTTGATCGAGGATCAACAAAAGATGTTGATCCAGGAACATGTCTTACTTGGCAAATTCACGGCGACCATTTGTATGCAAAAAAAAAAAAACAGTCCATTGGTTTGCTTTGATAATACAGTTACCCTGCTTGTACTTAAACAGCTGTTCACACATAAATATCAAATTGTAAATAGTGAATCTTTCTACCATGAACTGGCAATTGGCTGAATGGTACAACCAGTCTCTTTTCATGCTTCAGTTGAAATTAATATAAAGTTTATAAACCAAAAGTTTAAATAAAGCTATTTGTCTATGGCTACATACATGTTTTTGTAGGTAATTGAAAACATTTATAATGTGTATATTTTTGCTTTTCCCTTTTCCAGAATTGGCAGGCGCCCCATTTTGATGGCTACCAGCTTGTGGCAGTTTATTTTTGGGGTCACTGTTGCATTCACAGGGAACTACTACCTCTTTGTGTTGATGCGTTTCCTTCTTGCAATGGTAAGTGGATTGGTCCATATTCTGAATATTTTAGAGCTGTCAAATCTATAAATCACGATTTTGCATCCAAAATAAAAGCTTGTGTTTACATGATATGTGTATATGTAAATACACAAGCATACATGTATATATTTAATAAATATTTATATATAAAAAAAAAAATTTTTTATTATTATTTATATTATATATAAATATACAGTGCATATATTCTTCTTAAAGCTGCAGTCCGTAACTTTTTTTGGTTAAAAATGATCAATTTTTGAGCAAGTACATAACCAGCCATTGTTCAAAACTATCACCTTACCTTAGTACCTAATTCACAACGGTAATGTTTTCTAATACTGGTAGGTTTTTGCTGGAAATTCGAGCATGCCACAGTTCTTCTTTGCGTCATTACGTCACGTCTGTAAACATATTCACGGTGTATATAATATAGATGTGAATCATTACCCTAAATTTTTTTAATTGGATGAATGAAACATTTTTTTCAGTGTAGGAGTCCCAATGTTACGGGGCTGACGAGACGTGAGACTTGCGGATCCATGTGCAAGCTTTATTTGTGGAGAAGACAGAGACGTGGTCATACAGCAGGCATAGGTCAGATGGCAAACAGGTATATGGAGGGCAAAACACAAGAATAGTCCTAGGGCTAGCGCAGGTCGACGATCGGCAGACTGAGTCAAAAGGGGCAAGACGAAAGGGGAGAATCCAGGGAACCAGGCGAAGATCAGAAACCGGGAAGGCTAAGGCTAAGGCTAAGGCAAATGACTAGGGCTAAGGCTAAGGCAAACGACTAGGGTTAAGGCTAATGGCTAAAGGCTAAAGGCTAAAGGCTAAAGGCTAAAGGCTAAAGGCTAAAGGCTAAAGGCTAAAGGCTAATGGCTAATGGCTAATGGCTAATGGCTAATGGCTAATGGCTAATGGCTAATGGCTAATGGCTAATGGCTAATGGCTAATGGCTAATGGCTAAAGGCTATGGCTAAAGGCTATGGCTAAAGGCAACAAACGAGGGCTCTGTAGAGTCGCTATCGCTAGGGGAGTGATAAATGCGGAACAATACTCGGCAGAGGGAAGGGATAAGAGTGAGTGTTATATAGTGAGGGAGTGATATGAAACAGCTGGGTGCAATCAGTGTAAACAGGTGTGTGCAATTCGTGCTGAGTGCAATCAGTAATGCATGATGGGAAATGTAGTCCGGGGTGCTATGCAACAGTTTGTGTGGTGCGAGAGTCAATGAAAAGGAAAGTTCATGGACCGGATTCGTGACACCCAACTAGTAGGCTATATCGCATGTGAGGATGCTTCAGGTGGCATTTATAGCCTTTTCACACAGCAGCTGGGTTAAACATTTAACCCAACCGTTGGGTCAGAACAACCCAATTGCTGGGTTTGTCCATATTTTACCCAGCACTGGGTTGTATTTAACTCAGCATTTTTTAGAATGAAGGAACATTAATTAGCTTTTTGGGTTAAAAGAACAATTTCTTCATATGAAATTTGAATGGTATGACAATTAAGAGATTAGACTGTACAGAAATTAAATCTACAGGTAACACTAATACACACTATATACACATACACGCTGATGTTGTTAACATTAAAGGGGTCATATTATGCTCTTTTAATGGCTCGAATAGTTCTTGTATCAAATGAAGGCCCGCCTACTGAAATACAAAATGTGCTGTGATTGGTTAGCTGGGCCAGTGTGTGCTGTGATTGGCAGCACTCGGCGCCTGGTCGGGAAATGTCATGCCCCTTACCTTCTTGTGAGCTTCAGTGTAAATATTGCGTCAAAATCAAATCAATTTGAGCGCGATTTAAACCCGGATGATTGTAACCACTCTTAAGTTCGTCTGCCTTGGGAAAGCTAGCATGTCTCCGACATAGTGATAACACTCGTTGCCTTCTCTAGTGTAGCTCAACCAGGTCTCATCCCATTTGTCGATATTTGTGATATCACAAATCCCGGAAAATATGTGTTGTAGTCCAAACGAGTTGTTCGTTGTAGTTTTTGAAAAGTGATTTCTGTTAAATAAAATATCTCCTTTTGAATTGGACTTTGAGCTATGTAACTTTGCAGATCTTTTTTATGCTCAAATAGCAACATTACAGACTAACTAAAGTTGAAAAAGGACCTCTTTAAAAAATTTTAAACAAAGTATAACAATAATAATAAATTGCTTAGTTTGTTGTGATATGAGCTAAGCGATCGATTTAATTACCATTGGTAGCGCAATTTATTGTTATGCTTTTATTTTCCCTCAGTTGGTCAGAACAAAAGTGGCAGACATATAGAAAATTCTTGGGTCATACTTCCAAGACATATCTTAGAATCTTTGATTCCTAAGTACAGTATCCACACTGGTGCGGTGACTGACAGCCACACATTCTCCTAAAAACATTAGATTCATCTGTGCTAAGGAGCCATGCCGATGCACAACCCACGTAAAAGATGATAATTATGCAGATAACTAGAATTGCAGGTTTCAAACAGAGATTGCGACAAAGAGGCAACTTACGGACTGCAGCTTTAAATGTATACATGTATATGTGTGTGTTTATGTATACATATATATACAGTACACACACATATCATATAAACACAAACTTTTATTTTGGATGCGATTAATCGATTTGACAGCCTTAAACCATTTACATTCATACACATACTTAATTAGGCTATATGTGTCTCAAGTGAATACTTTTTAGTAAGTTACAGTCTGAGGGCTGGTGATGTAGCTATTTAAAGCTGTTTAATGTCTTTCTCCTTTATTTTACTCACCCCACATCTTTTACTTCTTTAGCCGTTGCATTTTAGTTTTAAATCAAAGCTGCTTATCACAGCCGAGAAGCTTCAGACTTCAACAGCTGAAAGAATAAAAATATAGAGAAAACTAAAATTAAAATTAAATTGAAAAACAACAAAGCAATTTAACACTAAAAAAATCATTTCCCATTATAACTGAAAAGTGTAGTTAAATGTAGTTAAATAAACTTCTACAAAGATTCCATTAAAAAAAATCATCAGTCTCTTGTTTACTTAGTTACACAAAGCAGAAATATATCGATTGTAAACATGTCAGCCGCATGGGGAAAATGGTTCCTGACATATTAATAAAGATGTCAGCTTACTGATGCATAATTACTGATTAGCTTTGCCAAAACAGAATTATGGATTAGCTGTGCCTGATTGCCAAAAGGGGATAGATTGCTAATGCATTTCACCACAATGTTTGATAAAATAACTTTAAGAACTTCCTAGGGGGGGAAGTGAAAGGAAAGAGAAAAAATTGTCAGGAAAGCAAATCATTCATTGCCATCCTCACTGTTTCCATCGGACTCTCTCTGCTCATTTATTTTAATCATTGTTTATTTCTAATAAATGTTTATTTCTCTCTGTGTGCGTGTGTGTGTTGGCAGGTGTCGAGCGGGTATCTGGTTGTAGTCTTTGTGTATGTGACAGAGTTTACAGGAATTAAGGTGCGCACATGGACCTCTATGCATGTGCATGCAGCCTTTGCTGTGGGCATCATGGTAGTGGCACTAGTGGGCTACCTTGTTCGCGTCTGGTGGATCTACCAGATCATCCTCACCCTCAGTACCTCTCCGTTCTTGCTCTACTGCTGGAAGTTTCCAGAAACACCTTTCTACCTAATGGCTAAAGGACGGTACAAGGAGGCCCAGGAGCTGCTGGACACTATGGCTTACTTCAATAGCCTGCCACCCACCCTTAAGGTAGACTCACACTGACAACACATTAAAATTGTTCCTGTCATGAATTATACCCTTTTCAGAATATGCTTTCCTACCGGGACCTTAAGATTATGAGACACTAGTAGTTCCATACTTGGACTGATGAAACAGCTTTACTAAACACCCAAATAAGGGAAATGGTAACACTTTAGAATAATGGTCTGTTGTTAACAAGTAACTATGCAGGAAGTAATAGGTAGTACTACATTAATACTTAACTTAATACTATTAATTAACAGAGAAGCAAGATTAACTAAGCAGTAAGTAGTAGCAAATTTAGGACAAAAGGTAGTTCCTTATAAGATATTTGATAATTATTCAAGAAAAATATCCTCATTGAGAACTACTTGTGAACTATGACCAGTTAATAAAGAATAACCCATTAATTACTAATCACAACAGTAACGTCTTAAAAGTGAACAATTGGGTTCTTTGTGGAAACTAATTTATGAATTTGATATCCCCCAAATAAGTCGGCTACATTTTAAAATTGTGACTACTACTCTTTCCAAAGGATGGATGTTCAAACTTAAACATAGAATAATAATAAAAATGAAAATTCACTTAAAAATGTTAATAATTAAGAAGTGATGCTGACAGGCTCATGATTAAATTAGTTTACAATTATGATCTCTGCTTCGTGTCAGTTCAGTATCAAGGTATCCCCCTCCAAAAGACCTACTGGCAAAATATCACTAGTGCTTCACACAAATGTATGACTGTACAGTATGTCAGATATAAAATATGTTAAATACCTTATTAATTTACTTGTGAGTAATTACTGAGGGGTTAATGTGTTTTTCACTTTAAAATAATGGTCCAGATCACTAGTAGTTCCTTGGTAGCACTTTAGTTTTAAAGTGAAAAATACATTAGCCTCTCACTAATTACTAAGTAATTTAATAAGTTATTTAACATATTTTATATCGGACACATACATTTGTGTGAGGCACTAGTGATATTTTACCAGACACTGTAATCTGGAATATGCGGTTTTGTGCTGAACAAAATATAAATGTAGTCGAAGCCTTCATTAAGGATGTGAATTGTTTTTGTCAAGAGAACATCATTATTTATATTCAAGAAAAGTCCTCCCCAGCCTACTGTCACTAAAGGTATAGGTCTTTCAGAGTCAGAGACATACTGAACTGACACAAACTAGAGCTCATAATTGTGAACTAATTCAATCACTTCCTAATCATTAACATTTTTAAATGAATTATTTTTATTATTATTTTATGTTTTTGTTTGAAATAAACAGAGAACATCCATCCTTTGGAAAGAGTAGTAGTCACAATTTCAACCTGTAGCCGACTTATTTGGGGGATATCATATTCATAAATTAGTTTCCACAAAGAACCCAATTGTTCACTTTTAAGACGTTACTGTTGTGATTAGTAATTAACTGGTTATTATTTTTATTAATGGATTATGGTTCTCAAATAGTTCTCAATGAGGATATTTTTTTTAGTAATTATCAAATATCTAATAAGTAAATACCTTTGTCCTAAATTTGCTACTACTTACTGCTTAGTTAATCTAGCTTCTCTATTAGTTAATAGTATTAAGTTAAGTGTTAATGTAGTACTACCTATTACTTCCTGCATAGTTACTTGTTAACAATAGACCATTATTCTAAAGTGTTACCAGGGAAATGGAAAGAAAAGTGACATGCAAAAATAAAGAGGTGCCATAAATTGAAATGCAAATTAAAAGAAGCATCTCAAAACTAAAAAAAAAATGGTCACAAAGCAATTACTGCCAAAAATCTGTTGCAAACATTTGCAAGGACATATTTTTCACACAGAGAAATGACAAAACTTGGATCAGTGTGAAATGCTGTGAGACACTGTAAACATCATATTATAATATTCTAAGTGCTTATTTGAATGATAAGAAGAACAGTTTTGGAAAGTCATGGATTTGGGAAAAAGTGGTCTTGTTAACAGCTTTTGTATTCTTTAAATTTATCACTGACCTTAGGTGTCAGAGCTAAAGGATGAATGTGATGGAGAACTGTTGAACGACAATAAGCAGGAAGATGGAAGAGCAATGCAAGTCAAGAAGAGGCTAAGCATCCTGGACATGTTTGGAAGCTTGAAAATGGCCGGTCGCAGCGCCACCTGCTGGGCTATCTGGTTCATCGGAAGCTTGGGATACTACGTCTTCAGCCTGGGGTCTGTCAACCTTGGAGGAAATCAGTATATCAATCTCTTCCTGGCTGGTAATGGACTGATGTGTGTATGTTTGCATGTGCTAGCATTTATTCTCAAGAAGGTTTTGATGCTTTAAATGAAACAGGTCACCTCCTCTCCCCCAAAAATTCTGTCATTGTTCATTCATGTTGTTCCAAAACGGAAGGACTTCTTTTTTCCATTACATAAAAGATGACAAATTCAGAATAATGAACTGTTTGTTTTTTTCATGCATTTACAATGAATGGAGGAAGCTTTTATGCATGATGGAAACGCATCTTTAAAGTATCATAAGTGTGGCTTGTGCACTTGTCTTTAAAAAATGGAAAGCTTTAAAAGTAACAAAAGAAAAAAAAATTGGGGTGAACTATTTCCAAAAGCAAAAATAAGTTGCTACTCCAAGAGATACAAAAACCAGCAAACACTTCTAGTATGATGCCTTATGCATTGCATTGCTGGAATTGGAGCATTTCTGCTGAGCTATATGCAGTTTAGTTTCAGTAGTATAGAAGTTAACAGCACTTAAGCTAACTATCTGTTATTTGACTGTTATTAGGTGCTGTTGAGGTTCCGTCATACTTGATTGGCTGCATTGCAATGGATCGGGTCGGCAGGAAGAAGACATGTGCCCCGGCTCTGCTGCTTGGTGGAGTAGCTTGCATGCTCATTATTGTGGTGCCCCAGGTATGAGATCATGTCTGTGTGAATCCATGTGATATACTATATACACACTGCGATATAGCATAACACAGTTAAAGTTACAATGAAACGGAAGTAGTGTTAAATCTTTTCTTCCATATTATGACATAAATCTGAGTGTAATGGATTATGGAAAAAAGTAGGACAGGGTCTTGGTTCCTTTCATCGGTTGTTGATTGGATATTTAGATGTGGGTGTTGCACTCAACATTGAAAGCAGGTGGACGTAAGCTTTCAGGGACTGAGTTTAGGCAGACTAAATGATCGGAGAAGTCCTATAAAAAAAAAGAAGTCGTCTTTTTTACTGAAGGTCCAGTTATAACATTTTGATTAAATATCACATTAAAAAAATTTAATGGATGAATTTTTCAAAATAATATCTATTACATGTTTTTACAAAACAGAATTAATTAAAATTTTATGCCAACTTTAAAGATAGTTTAAGTTTTTAAAACACACACACACAAACACTGTTAAATATATTTTCTATTTAGAAATCGAAACAAACCTAATTCTGAGCCTCTTTTACATAGGGAAGGAACAAGGAAGCAAAAAATGGCATTGTATTTAGTTCCCATGGCAAAGCCACAAAATGTAAAAACTAGCTTTTCAAAATCGTAACAAATTGTGGAAAATATTAATCTGGGCAAACTTGTAAATTTAAGTTGGTTTGACAGGTGTAGAACCAAATTGCTTCATTATCATTACCTCTGAATGGAAATAAGTGATTACTAAAATGAATGATTAACCTTGGCAAGAGTGGACATGTGTTTGTGTACATGCTTGCCTTTCACATGGTAACTGGGGCAGCTGTTTGTATCAGAGCCTCTTGTCCTGTTTTTGATAAACCCTTTTGCACACACTTTCTTAGTGCTTTTAACAACAGTAATACATTTACCTAATTTTATGCAATCCGAATTCATCTTCTTGAAGTCTTGAAGTTTTGAAGACAAGCGACTGGTCATGGCATACACATCCCACCTCATATACCAAAAAAAGTGCCCACGTAATTATTGCAACAAATTACTGGCAGCTGTGTTGGTATAGCAACAAGGTTTTAAAAGCACCATCTCTTCTATTTAGAGGATGGGAATGCAGTGAAAAAGCTTGTGTAGATGATATCCCTGTTCTTCTATTTTCTTTAGTTTAATTCCTACTGCCTGGTCCCTAGACACACTCACAAGTGACATGATAGATAGAGTTGAACCTCATGTGACTCCTTTCTAGGATCTGTGGTATTATAATGCTTTTAAGAACTCAGGCTACTTAGGACATACAGTTCTGCCAAAAACAATATTGTTGTTCCTTTTCTTGTGGGACTGGCCAGAGAATTCACAGTGGTGCAGGTCTCAACAAGCCCCAAACCTTACTGTGTGTGTCAAACCGACCGTCCAACTTGTCTCGCTTGCGTTTAATAATTAATAACAAGCTGTATGTTACAGATTGCTTCAATGCAGATATCCATATGGTGTTATTGCTGGTGTCACAAGATCTGTGTTCAACCATCTGGGAATGTGAATTATTTTTACATGCTAAATCTTTTGAATATGTGAGGCATGGTAGTCATGTCAGTATGTTTTTCACTCTATATGCTGTAGTTGGTGTTAAGTGTCAACTAGACCACTTTCCCTCATGGTCAGTGCCAAATTTCAGTTTAACTTAAAATAAATGGCAGTTTCCTCAGTGTCATGGCAGCCTCTTGAATTATAGATCTGCAGGTGTCTCCTTGAGACTAATACATGTATGCACAAGCCCAGTATGTCAGTTTAGCATTGTTGTTAAACTGCTATTGTTTGAAAGGTTAAAAAGGTGAAAGTGTTTCAGATGCTTCTTCACTAAATGCTATGCTTACACTTAACTGAATCAGAATCAATACATACATTGCTTTTAGCCATTATCATTGCAAGAATTTGCAAGAATTGTGTACGAAAAGATGAACTTCTTAACAAAATGTTGCAAGCGGTGACAAGTGACTGTCTTTATGAGCGAGGCACTGAACCCCTCAACCATTTTGTTCCAAACGCCGTCTGCATCCGAATTCCCATACTCGCAGAGTGGGTACTTGTTTTGAATAAGTAATTACTTTGCAACCAGAAAAAAAGTATTCTATATAGAATCCCTTTTATGTCATTCACAAACATTGAGGCCATGAGAGAGGAAGTCCAAGTAGGTAATCTGGGTACTTTTCGGCTACTGTTTTATATTTTGTGAATTTGGACATACTATTTTCACATACTGCTTACTGCCTACTGTATGTAGGAAAGTATACATACAGCCACTAATTCATTCAGAAAAAAAGTGTACAAGTTTATGAATCAAAACGCCACTATTGTATGTTGTTCAGAGATCTGCAAACATTTATTTTAATATGACTTCAAGTTACTCAATATTACTCTATTGTTCACTGAATTGTCTAAAAGAATCAAAATTGTGCTGTTGGTCTGAATATCAACATACTGTATTAGGAGCAACAGCCCTCTTTATACACTGATTAAAATACAGGTCATCAAAGGGAACAGTATGAATGACTTCAAAGAAATGAAGGGATGTCATTTATGAAATAAATGGAGCACATTTCTTAGCCTCCAAACTACGGTGGCCCAGTAGACTACAGGCAACACAACTAAATCACCACAACACAACGCATAGGACTAATTTTGGTGTGTTGCGACTTGTTTTCGTAGTGTTTGCAGCTTGTTTCTATTGTATTGTGCTAATTTCATTGTGTTGCGGCTTGTTTCCCTTGCGTTGTGGAGATTTTGTTGTGTTGTGCATTACTGGGTCACCGTACCAAACAGCCTTGGTTACCAGCAGGTCACTGAAAGCACAGGGTAAGAAGAATGTGTTAGTGAGTTGATATTCCATCAGGATCACCTCACCCCTCATAACTAATAGCTGCACTGCATGCTGACACACTGAAATGGCCGAGTGTGGCGTGAGTACAGCCATCGTTGCTCCAAACATCTATAAATAGACCTGTCATCTAAGTGACTGTTTATACATATGGCAGCTGGCTGCTTCTGAGAGGGGGTCAAAGGGGACATGTCTTGGGGACGTTTAGACTTGTGTCTGATCCCGAATTTAAGGAAGCCCTACTATGGCCTGCTAATGGCAAACTCTCCAAACAGCTGATGGCTGAAACATTGTTGCTGATAAATATAGTTTCACTCTGTGTTTCTCTCTCTTTGTTTCAGGATATTGAGATATTGGCTATAGTCCTGAGTATGACAGGGAAATTCGCTATCGCCATTGCATTTGGTCTGATTTACTTGTACACCTGTGAGCTTTACCCAACAATCATCAGGTATGTCTTATTCTAATACTCTATATGTAGCCATCCACACTAAAGACTGGAATACACTATACAAATTTGTTTAATCTAGACAGATTTTAAAATAGTTGTCATACACTTGCTGACTTTGTGAATGCACACAGAGAAAAACTGGGCATCATACACTAAACGACTGAGGATCACATACTATTAGATTTTCAAGTCTGAACACAACAAACTCGTGCAGAAACTCACTTTTTGCTAGGAAATACATTATAAAGATAACAATATATGTTCTAAAACTGGCTCAAATACATTTGATATCCTCCAATTGGATACATTCATAGTCTGAAGCTAAAAAAATAAGAGTCTGTGACGATTGCAACACAATATCATAACTGGCCTTGACTAAACTGCCCCAAAGTAAGTTACTCATTTTCAATCTCCCTGCTGTGGTCTACTTCAGTTTTATCCAGTACCGTTACATTTCTTTGACAATATATTTAACATTTCAATACATATAAACCTAGAAACAACCTATTTCATCAATTTCTTTACTGGGCATATCTGAAGTTGACTGGAAGAGCATTACATACATGCATGTTATCTAGTGATTTAATAACAGACACTATATCTGGTCCAACAGGTCCCTGGCTGTTGGCAGTGGTAGTATGATGTGTCGGGTGGGAAGTGTGGTGGCTCCCTTCTGTGTTTACCTTGCTGACATCTGGATCTATCTGCCTCAGGTATGTAACAGCACTCAATTAATCTAGTACAGTGTGGTCTAGAACTGAAGCATGATACAACATGATATATATTTGCTGGACTGAACAATGCTAAGGTAGCTTATGCTCTCTATTATTCTGTAGCTCATTGTGGGAATTCTGGCCTTCATCATCGGGTTCCTGACCATGTTTCTGCCGGAAACTCTGGGACAGCCCCTCACCTCAACTTTAGAAGAAGCTGAAGCTCTAGGCTCCAAGCCCAACACCAAGAACGCTGCTGTGGATGCACTAGAGATGAACCAAACCATCAAAGCCTAAATCCATATTAACCTAGGATTCCTGAAAGTGCCTCTACTGACTAAGTACACTACATACTCCAATATACAAGTCTGAATGAGAGGCTGTGTTCTGCGTTTGTGAGTGAAGTTTGGATAATTATAAAATGTTGGTATATTTGATTGTGAATATTTTAATATTTTGTAATTGTTCTGAAAATCTTAATTTTAACAAAGAGCTTGCAAGGCAGGACCTCATTTATCTAAACCACTAAGTATTATATTTTTGCATTTCAGCAAAAACCTCTTATGCACAGACTCTTGAAGTCACACTGGTGAAATTTCAGCTAAATTTTGGGTGCAAAAAGTTCTATTGTCAATAGTGTAGCAATGTATGAAGCACAGTTTACACAGAAGTCACTTCCAAACCAAGAATCTGTGACCAAATTGAAACCGTTGTGAAATCTGTGTGGATTCCTATTGAAATGACTGGATTTCTCCAGCAAAAATTTGCAGAAGAAGAGTAAATGTGACCCTGGACCACAAAACCAGTCATAAGTCACTGGGGTATATTTGTAGCAAAAGCCAACAATACATTGTATGGGTCAAAATGATACATTTTCCTTTTATGCCAAAAATCATTAGGATATTAAGTAAAGATCATGTTCCATGAATATATTTGGTAAATTTCCTACTGTAAAAATATCAAAATTTAATTTTTGATTAGTAATATGCATTGCTAAGAACTTCATTTGGACAACTTTAAATGCGATTTTCTTAATATTTAGATTTTTTTGCAACATCAGATTCCAGATTTTCAAATAGTTGTATCTCAGTCAAATATTGTCCTCCTATCCTAACAATGATGTATAACTCTCAGTTGGCCCTTAAAAATGGACCCTTGTGACTGGTTTTGTGGTCCAAGGTCCTTTAGTTTTGGTGTTTGCTCACTTTATATATTTATGTTGGATTAAAAAAATCTAACAAATCTATTAGTGTTTCCTAAATAGGTTTTTGCAAATAAATTTCATATAGCAATGTGAACATAATAAAATGATGATATATGAACATTTTGATGCACTAACGTGTAATGGACCTTAAACACCATTTACCTACTTTACCTGACAGTATTAGCAAGAACATTGCCTTCAGCTACATTGGAAAAAGGAAACACTTGTTCATTATCAGTTAACAGTGTGATAAGTTTCTATGCATGATTCATTGAAAGACAGACCTTGTTAGTTGAAGCTCTTTTTTATACAACTGCATCTCAGGGTTTAGCTCCAGATTTATCAGTGTTGTTCATAGTAAACTGAGACTGTACTTTATAATACTTCAGAACTTCTTTATTCTGGGTGCTTTCGTATTATTTTGTTATTTAATGTGTCATTATTTTTATCTTATTGTCCTGTATTTTACCTCACTTTACATGACATGAGGAATGTAATGCAGAGTTCAAAATAGTATCATCTACTTAAAATGCTTGTAAAGTCTTGATTTTTTGTAATACAGCTATTTTTCTCTTCATAGACATTATAATTAGTGCATTTACAATTTTCCTCAAGCTTATGAATTTATTGTGTTTTTGGACCAAATAAGCAGGGATAGTAGATTCTTGCTGTAGTCATGTGCAGTTGTCATAGCAACATGTTTGTCTAAAGAATGTCATATATTAATAAATATGACATCATGTATAAATTAGACCTGTTTCATTAAAATAATTACAGTGGCTATAAATATCGGTGATTTAAGTAGGTACTAAATGTCCTTTTCCTGTGCTGTTCGCCTTTCATTCTCTAATGAGAAGAAAGAACTACTCATGGAAAAGGTGGGAAATATTTTTCAGGTTAGTGTGGCGTAAGGCAGGCGTCTCTCATTCGCTGTGACAGAGGGGAGGAGGCCCAGGACAAGATGTACACTGCCAGCCCTTACTAAAAAAATTCATAAATAAATAGCCTAACAGTCTATTGTTGCAGTCAGAGGTTCTCATTGTACAAAAAGTACATTTTGTGTGTTATTCATTTACTTATGGCCCCTACTGGACAAATTCACATTAACACCTTTTTGTTTTTGTGTATATTGGAGTACTATTGTCAGCACAAGCATATTTCACAAATTAATGTCCATTGTGATTAGAAAAGTCCAAGCAGGCCTACTTTACACATCCTACACAACAAATTCACCCACTCATTTATTATGGTACAGACATTCTGCATTCCCTTCTTCTGCCCACTGTACCCAACAGTGATTTTTACAGGAGTAAAAACTGAGCTTTTTTTATGCAAATATTATCATTCCACTTACTCGAAAGCTATTGAAAAACTTTTTAAAAACTGCCAGGGGGACATGTTGTACCCTACTTTTGCATGTGAGGTTTGGGTTATCAGTGCTGGCACAAATAGAACACAAATAGAAATGATCCCTCGTGGACAGGGCCAGCTGGACACTGCACTTTGACCCTGCTTTGATACCCAGCTAAGCACAAATACACATGCCCTAACTGATGCAAACACAGACACCTATTTCAGGACAAACCTTAGAGACAGAGATCAAACCAATCTAAATGATACCTTAAACACTCACCAGGACTAAAACGTGAGATTAAGACAACTTAAGGTTGTGTGTGTTTGTTGTGTACTTAGTACTTTAATTTTATAATTAAGGCAATTATTGAATGTAACAGAAAATACAACAACTGAAACTTAGCAGCAAAAACATTCTGTTTACATGCCATGGAAATGATCATGCAGCTAAACTAGCAGCAAAGCCCTATGGAAACCATTACAGCTGGGGGGTTCCTGAAGCAAGGGCTCCCACTTCTGTTGAACTTGGGGAAATACACCTTGGTTTCCTACAGTACATCCATGCAAACAGTGTTTGTAAAACTTTTTAGAGCATCTGCTTATCTTTTGCATATAGTTCACTGACAAATAAAAGGTTGTTTATGACAAATGTCAATTAACTTTCATTAACATTCAAGATGCATTTTTCTTTTATTATTAAAAAATGATTCTTTGTATGTAAATACTTCTGTGGTATCAGTCCATAAAAACTGCATGTATGGCATACAGAAATTAAAATGATAAAAATGTTTTGAAACAGTATTAGATGAAGTATACTGTAGCATGTCACAATACTGACACGGCTGAAATGTTATGTCAACTACCCAGATGTCAAGCAGCACCATCACCACATCTCAACCCAAAGGACAATATGGCCAGACTCAGAGGCATTAGCACACTCTACTTGATTTTAAAAAAAACGCTACAGGCAGTTTTATGTAATAGCGCACAGAAAATAATATCCCTAACACCTTACAGACATCACTGAAATAACGTTAGATGTCTTGAGACTTGTCACACACAGCACTGAAAGCTGTAAACAGCAAAACAACATCCACAACAGCATGAACTACGCTACTACATTGTATGTACTGTGCGTAGCAGGTTGTAGCAGCAGTTCTTATTTACTGTCTGTTCCTGTTCTTATATTTACTGCTTATTTCATATCAATATACTCGTGATATCTTCTACCTCGTCATTTTGAGTCACACACACACACACACACACGTCTGGTCAGCTATCCTTGTGGGGACTCTCCATAGGCGTAATGCTTGTTATACTGTACAGACCGTATATTCTATTGCCCTACACCAACCCTACCCCTAAAAGGAAACTTTCTGCATTTTTAGATTTTCAAAAAACTTAATTCTGTATGGTTTATAAGCTTTTGTACCCGTGGAGACCACAATTTAGGTCCCCACCGTGACACGAGTCCCCATGAGTCTGTGTGTAGTCAGGTTTGAGTCCCCACCAGGATATATAAACCAGTACACACACACACACAGCTGGTGTAATCAGAAAAGATTTAGACATTTAAATTATGAAGAAGAGCTATTCTGTTGCTTACCTTCACTTTGAGTGATCAAAAGCCCTTCATGTTTATCCAAACTGACAGGATCTGGAAGGACAGTTTGACTCCTAAATTGATTACGGCATCAGGCCTTTGCAAGTATTCCCCAGTTTCTCTAGGATGCTTCGTAAGTGTCCAAAAAATGATTTTATCCTGCCATTTCTCAAATAAGAAGGCCACACAGGCGTGTTTATTACTGGCAGTGATTTTGATTCATCTTAGTGACTCGATACTTTTGAATCAGTTCACCAAATAGATTAATTTATGCAAGTTATGCATCATTACGCCAGTAGGTGGTGACAAGTAAACTTATTATGAGGGAATCATTGAATCATTCACTCACTCAAATCAAAGCATCAAGCAGCACATATAGCTTTTTTATTATTTAGTCAGGTGCTAGCATGTGACTTTTATTATATTTCGCTCGCTTGTTCCGTGACGTCCCGAAAGGTTCATGCGCACTCACAGCCAACACTAGAATACTATTTGCTCGGGCTTGTCAGTCTTTTGGAGGCGGGAAAACAGTCACGCGCTTCAGTATATGAAATAGGCTACTGTAAATTAATGAACAATGATTCTAGAGATGTTCTTATTATGCTTTGAATGGACTCACGAACGAAACACCTTGTTTGAAATCAATAGTAAAATAACTAATATAAATATTGGGGTTTTAAACTGCCATAAAAATGACGTTATTAAAACAATGTAAATAATTCTGTTACCATAAAATAAGACAACATTTTGTAACCATAATATATAAGTATATAAGAAATATATAAGAAAATATAAAAAGGTTCTACAAACAACAACAACTGCTGTAAAAATGCTTTTATTTTGAGAGCTTTCCCAGTAAAGGTGCAGTTAATTCTTAATGTTAGCCATTTCATTCAGTTTTGGTATCCAAAAGAGTCACTTCCAGCTGTCCTTAAGTAACATTTAAGTATCAGATGCTTTAATATTTGCCAGCTGTTAGATGTCACAAAATATATACCTGCTCTTTTTTTCCTGAGATTTGTACATGGAATGCAATCATCAAAAGTATTAATACTGTACAATAAATTAAACAATATAAAAATCCACAAAACAAGTACATACACCTATACACTTAACTGGCAAGTTTAAACTAAGTGTTCAGTTCTGTGAGAGCTTGTAGCTATAGCATCTATTTAGTCATGAATTAATCATTCATTTCACTTTACCAGCATAGTTCAACAAAAACGTCCCATCAAGCTGACCTGTAAACAATGCAAGGGAACCATTCTTCAATTAAAACACTACGGAAACCTTATGGAGATATTTATATACACATGTATACACAGGTGCATCTCAATAAATTAGAATGTCGTGGAAAAGTTCATTTATTTCAGTAATTCAACTCAAATTGTTAAACTCGTGTATTAAATAAATTCAATGCACACAGACTGAAGTAGTTTAAGTCTTTGGTTCTTTTAATTGTGATGATTTTGGCTCACATTTAACAAAAACCCACCAATTCAACAAATTAGAATACTTCATAAGACCAGTAAAAAAAAAACATTTTTAGTGAATTGTTGGTCTTCTGGAAAGTATATTAAATTTAACATAGTCTGAATGTTTTCATGTGTGAAAGTGTGTGTTGATGTGTGAGTCTGGGATCACCCGGGTACCAAGTGTACAGAAGTAGTGCCTAAAATCAGACTTCCACAGTATCTCATTCTGCTATACCACAATTAGTTCATCCCTCCATCCTGACAATCCAGCAATATCCCTGTAATTCCAATCTTGAATCATCTCACCAGGAAATGACCATAACCAACTCAATTTCATAAACATGAACAAAATCCTTTTGCCACAATTGTTGGTTCCTTAAACAATTATTCAGACGCTTCTGTGACCCCCTTCTCCTCTTGAGAGTGTCTTGAAGGGCCATCCCGTTAAAAACAGGGGTTACACACCCAATTTTAACCTGGGACTTTTGACTCTACCTCCTGACTGGACATAGACATCAAGCTTATGAGATATCTGCCATGCCTACACCTCCATGGCTATTACTCAGGGCTGAACCAACCAGATGTTGGCATCTTCTTGCCCCACGTCCTCTTCTTCCTCCTCTTCCTCCTCCTCCTCCAAAGGCTCATGGGTCCTGAGGGCAAGCTCACGAAGAAAGTGAGGTTCATGAGCAGAGTTCTGGGAGGTGGACTTGAGGCCGATCTTCTTCTTGGTGAGATGGAACTGGTCATGAATGAAGTTGTAAAAGTCATACTCATACTTCATCCTTTGGTAAAGCACCTGTAGGCCCTCTAGAGTAGGCATGTGCTTCTTCACTGTGCCTGTAAGGTTCCCCATCTTCCAAAATGCTGCAGATTTACAAAACTATGAGCCACAGAGAAAGCTACAGTGTGAAACAATTATTCAGACGCTTCTGTGACCCCCTTCTCCTCTTGAGAGTGTCTTGAAGGGCCATCCCGTTAAAAACAGGGGTTACACACCCAATTTTAACCTGGGACTTTTGACTCTACCTCCTGACTGGACATAGACATCAAGCTTATGAGATATCTGCCATGCCTACACCTCCATGGCTATTAGTCAGGGCTGAACCAACCAGATGTTGGCATCTTCTTGCCCCACGTCCTCTTCTTCCTCCTCTTCCTCCTCCTCCTCCAAAGGCTCATGGGTCCTGAGGGCAAGCTCACGGAGAAAGTGAGGTTCATGAGCAGAGTTCTGGGAGGTGGACTTGAGGCCGATCTTCTTCTTGGTGAGATGGAACTGGTCACGAATGAAGTTGTAAAAGTCATACTCATACTTCATCCTTTGGTAAAGCACCTGTAGGCCCTCTAGAGTAGGCATGTGCTTCTTCACTGTGCCTGTAAGGTTCCCCATCTTCCAAAATGCTGCAGATTTACAAAACTATGAGCCACAGACAAAGCTACAGTGTACAATTCAAGACAGCTAAAAATCATTTGGAACATGCTTCACTTATTATTGTTTTAAAGTTGATGTGCAAAATGAGTTTACAAAATGTTTCCAGAAGATAATCAAAGAGTGTTTTAATTATTTTTCTTTATCCCAATCTCTGCATGCTCATTCATTTGTATTCATATTTGCATTCACATTTATTTATTTTCATTTAATTTCCCACAAGATTTCAAAGTAATTGAATAAAACACACCTGGACTCTTGTAGATGGTTAGGACATCACTGAAGTAGTGAGGTAGGAGTCTCTCCAGAAGGAGCAACACATCCTCCAACTCTTCCAGAATTCCCACAAGTAAGAAGTTCTCTATAACGTTTTGTTTGGCCCTCTCCACAGCCCAAACACCCGGCTCCCTGAGGTAGACCAAAAAAAAACCCAGCCAATTATTTGACAAGAAAACATACAAAGATTTCAGCTTGCTTAACCGAAGAGATTTTAAAAACATTTATTTGTTAATACAGCACAAGATCTTAAAGGAATAGTCCATCCGAAAATGAAAATTCTGCCATCATTTACTCAACCACATAAGGATGAGTAAATGATGACATTTTACAATTCATTGATTTTAAAAAAAAACTATTAATTGCAATATGTTTTAATATTCTATTTATTCTCTTAATTGTCAAATAATTCAAAACACAATTCAAAAATGTGTCATGGTTATAAAATGGGCTTCATATTTAATTTCAATATATAATATTGAATATATCTAACATAATATATAACATATAAATATAACTTTCTTATGATTTTGGGGGTAAATATGACCAGTTCTTGAACAAAAATAAATAAATAAAAATTCTAAAAATAGGTACCGTAATTACCATATGAAGACATATGTATGGATTGAGATGTTTGCTTAAAAACATTTATTATCTGTAGATAGGACAGTATTCCAAGACATTTACTTTTCACATTCAATTAGACCTAAATGCACAGCATTCTGGGGAATTCTTTATCCAACTTCATCTGATTTCTCTACCCTATCTTACTTTTTCCTTCACCAAACCTTAAAGGGTTAGTTCACCCAAAAATGAAAATTAGCTTGTGTTTTAGTCACCCTCAAAGCATCCTAGGTGTATATGACTTTCTTCTTTCAGACGAATCCAATCAGAGTTATATAAAAAATTGTCCTGGCCCCTCCAAGCCTTACAATGGGGTTAAGTGGGTGCTTTTTGTCAACAGTCCAGAAGAGATGAAATAAAGTGCACGCATCCGTAATAAAACGTGTCTCACACGGCTCCAGGGGGTGAATAAAGGCCTCCTGTAGCGAATCCATGCATTTATTTGTAAGATAAACATCCATATTTCAAACGTAATAAACACTTTTCTATCACTTCCGCTATCTTTCGTATGCGAAAGTCGTTCCGGTGGATGACGTAGGATGTCCCTCCAGGGGGTGAATAAAGGCCTCCTGTAGCGAATCCATGCATTTATTTGTAAGATAAACATCCATATTTCAAACGTAATAAACACTTTTCTATCACTTCCGCTATCTTTCGTATGCGAAAGTCGTTCCGGTGGATGACGTAGGATGTCCGCGTTGCGTGATTAGTGACGAATGTGGAGAGAGAACAAAACAAAACGCCGGTCACGAATTAAAAGCACAAAATTAGGATTTGTAAAGAAAAATGTCAGAGGACTTCGATATAAACCAAGAAGAGACTGGTTTTCCTTTGCTAAAGTAAGGAAACTTTGCTTTTATTTGTTCCTGTAAACAAACTTGCGAGACTAGCATATCTCAGAGGCGCGCGCTGCGTATACGTCCTACGTCATCTGCCGGAATAACTTGCATGTATGACAGTCAGTGGAAGTGAGAAAAAAAAGTGTTTATTACGTTACAAAAATGCATGGATTCGCTACAGGAGGCCCTTATTCACCCCCCGGAGCCGTGTGAGGCACACTTTATTACAGATGCGCGCACTTTATTTCACGTCTTCTAGACTGTTGACAAAAAGCACCCACTTACCCCCAATTGTAAGGCTTGGAGGGGCCAGGACAATTTTTAATATAACTAAGATTGGAAGTCATATACACCTAGGATGCCTCGAGGTTGAGTACATCACAGGCTAATTTTCCTTTTTGGGTGAACTAACCCTTTAATTGTGGTTGTGAACGAGAGCAAAGAGAGCAGATTGCTGTGTTTAACTTGCTTTTGCTGTACTATGAACGTGTTCATTTGTTGACAATATCAAGCTAATGCATTGGCGATTCCTTCAAAGCAGTGGAGCTCCAGGAGGGCCAGCTCCTTTAACAATACTCACTCTGTGTGTATCTGAATAGAGCCGAAAAGCCAAGAGCGCATCAATGTCCTTTCATCCGCATCCCCACTCCGCCCCAACAGAGACACATACAAACTCTGACGGATATGCACTTTGAACGCACACATGCTATTGTTGAAAATCAAACAGGTTATGTTCCATTTGGGCTTCCGTTGACTTTTTGGAATATAAAAAGGGAAAGGATTTAAGTACAGAAAGACAGATGGCCAAAAGGGCAAATGTCTGCAGAGAACAAAAGGAACAGAAATGACAGATCACCAATTACACAGCAACTTAGAGAACAACCTACTCAATCCCTGAAGAGATAATGATGCCTTAAAGCTGTGCCAGACTTTCAAAACCAACAATTAAAAGCAAATTCAATGAGGAGGAAGATACTGTTTGGTGGAGAGGAGAAAAGAGGAGAGTATAAAAAGAAAGTCTGTTTGTATATATGAAATTACTTATAAAGTTACAGCAAATGGCTAGTGTGCTTCTGGCAAATGTCCCGAGCAGTAAAAGCGGGCAGTCTTTCACACACAGTCTCTTTCTCTCTCTCTAAGAGGACCCACTTCAGCTCAGGTGACACACTTATTTGGCCTTGTGTTTTTGATTCAGTCCCAAGGTGGCCATTTCACTAAGCACCTAGGAACACAGCCATCGCAATTTACCCCTAAACTACCTCCAGATGGACGTCACCACGCAACATGCTCTTTGCCTGATGTGAAAAGAAGCATTTTTGTGTATTCTGTCTAGAAAAAAACTACAAAAAAGAAGAATTCAAACAATAAATAATGGGTATTGCATACATAATTTTTGACAGACCACTGTTTGAGCAAAGCAGAAGTGAGACGAGACATTTGGAGACAAGATGAGACGATAGGACACGACAGGAGACAAGAAGTCAGTCTGCCACAGAACTGAGAACCTGGATGAGTTCCACTAATAGGGGCAATTTCCTGGCTATGCATGTACACAGTACACACACACACACATGGTACGTGTGTGTTTCAGTCATTAGTAAACATGGGCAGTACAGTCCTACAGCTTTGAAGGTCTGCCAGCACACCTCACACAAAAAGCGGGTGCAAGGACACATCAGACTGATCTAAAGTGACAGTAAAGACATTTATAATGTTGCAAAAGATTTCCATTTCATATAAATGTTGATCTTCTGAACTTTCTATTCTTCAAAGAATCCTGAACAAAATGTTTCCATGGTTCCCACAAAAATATTAGGCAGCACAACTGTTTTCAACAATGATGATAATAATAAATGTTTCTTGAGCACCAAATGAGAATATTAGAATGATTCTGTGGGATCATGTGACTGTAGTAATGGCTGCTGAAAAGTCATCTTTACCATCACAGGAATAAATTACATTTTAAAATACACAAAAAAATGTTTCACTAATTCTAATAATATTTCACAATATTGCTGTTGTAACTGCACTTTTGATTAAATAAATGTAGCCTTTGTAATAAATAAATGTAGCATTAAAGGCTTATTTTGAACAGCAGTGTTCCTTTTCATTTTAAGCAGAAGACCTGAAATATAAAGGTTTTTAAGATCATGATATCAAATGTATTCAAATCTCTCTCTCTGTATATGTGTGTGTTTTTCACATCTAAGGGTCGGATGAGACTGGGCCACTGACCCATCAACCACGCAACACTTATACACACAAACACACTTTAAGCATTGAAAGGAAACCAGCTTGTAAAATTGCAATCACACTAGTTGAGAAAGTCCCCGACCCCATATACATGGACATGCTCTAATGCTCTAACTAACACTTTAGAAACTCCCTTCACACGCTTCAAATTAATAGGATGACTTCGCAATCTCCAGTTATTCTAGAGCTTTGAGTATGTGTGGGTGTGCACATCCATGCAGATTGTGGGGAATTCCCCAGTACGTCACAGATTATAATAATTAAATTAAATTCAAAAGGAAAGATCAAAAATGAAACTTCAGTAGCATACCATCTGAAGGCTCAGGTCTGACAAAGGGCCCAGCTATTACAGACACATAATCAAGCAAACAGATATGTTTAGTGTGAGATAGATCACAAGCCACAGTAATCCTAAACTATAGAAATCCGAGATGTGGTTAACCAGGCCTCCAGGAGGAGAGGGGATCTTAAGAGGAGGTTGCATTATATATGGTGAAGTTCTGATTATAATTACTGTAGTCTCTCATTAACTAAGATAAGTTCAATTCCCATCGTAATAGAACTGCTACTGTGTGTTATTTTGGACTGTGTCGTGTGTGTTCCTTTAAGATTACAAATCATAAAGATGCTCACAAAGCTGCATTTTCAACATCATTACGCCGGTCTTAAGTGCCACATGACACTTCAGAAATCATTCTAATATGATGATTTACTGTTTGAGAAACATTTCTTATTATTATAAGCTTTGATCAGTTGTGAATCAGTTGTGCTGCTTAATATTTTTGTAAAAACCATGAAATATTTGATGAATATAAAGTTCACAAAATAGCAGTTACTTGAAATATAAATCTTTTGTATCATTATCAATGTATTTCAAATTTAATCACTTTTTAAATTGATCAATTTTATGCATTCCTGTTGAATAAAAGTATATATTTCTTTCAAAATAATCTTGCTGACCCCAAATTTTTAAAAGAGTATATACATAAATACCTAAAAAAATATATATATATCTCTCTCTTCTCTATATATATAGGCTATATATATAAAATATTATTGATTGTCCGTCAATAGAGAAAGCTGCTTAACCAGATAACAAGATGCTATAGTAACACCACCTGCCAGCAGAGGCTAACTAAATCAAGCTAACTAACCAAACCTTGACCCCTACTAGAAATATTCATAAATCTCACCTTCTTAAACAGAGCAAAGGATGAGTTAACAGAGAAAGTGGCCTGGACTAAATTAACTAGTAACCTAAAGAAAAAAGTCCCAGTTAATGTTCCAGATTAATATGTCTGGGAAACTGGCCATGTGTTGTGCTGTGTTTTATGAATACCAGGTATGAGCCATAATTCTGTCACAATCCTTAGTCGACTGATGTAATTCTTCCAGCAGTGCCAAGTTTTCTTGTGATTGTCTTGACTTTCAGCATCCATGCTGTTTTTTTCCCCCCCAAATCCAAATCAGAGAGCGTTTAGCAATGTAATTGATTTGACTGAATAAAAGCAAGCATGACTAATCAATTCCTGAACATTCTGCTCACATTGTCTGAGCTAATTTCCAAACATAAAACCAGACTCTTACACTTTCTCTCACAAACAATCATTGTGCAATAAATTCATTCTCAACAGGAAATACAGTCCCCAAGTCAAGTCACTTAATGGTCACTCTGCTATTTGCTATGTAAACTTGTATGCATATACGTACAGCTCATATATGTTTGAATAGGTAAATTACTAGTCTTATGCTTGGTTGCAGCACACTGAACTACAGTCTGTCCTTCACATCAGCATTCAAATGTTTATGTTTGGACCTGTGCTGACTGAGGGCTCACTACACTGAGAACTGCTGCATCCCTATATGAATCCAATATTGAAACACAAGCAAAAATGTCAGAAAATAATAAAGAAACAGGAATTTGGAAAAAAGGGAGAGATTTAGAAACAGCCTCTGACCAGATATCTCTCGTCATCTTTCATCTGGGGTGTGCGGATCAAGTGATTCTGCTCTCCTCTCCAGTCCCCAAAACGACGAAAAAAGTAATTGGAGAGGAAACGGTTAATGGGATCCCTGATGATGTTTATGTAGACAGGCTGTTCTATCCTAAATCTGAGAAAGAAAGAGACAAAGAGGATAAGCACTGAATTGTTCACCAATGTTTGGCTGCATTTTTATCTTGGATTAATCAGATACATTCAGATAAATAATTCCTGATTTGCTTACCTTGTGAAATTGAGAAAGTGAACATGTCTGGTGTACAGAAAAGGCTGCGGAATAGTGCTAATATTTCTCATCAAATCCACCTGGCAAAAAAATCAACACAAATAAACAGATCAAAATGCATGTTACATAACCATTCATGACCATCTCTTTATCCAACAATGCTAACAATTTAACAAAACAAACAGCAATGGGGTTCAACAAGTTAATACAATCTCAGAGCACCAATTCAAAAAGTTATATCTGGTAGTAATAATAAAATTTCATGTATTTCATGTATGCTACATGAAAAGTACTTACTATATACATTATTCCTGTCAAACAAATAAATAAAACACTTGTAAACTGAGACATAACTAGTAGGGAAGTAACGATTCACTCAACTCACGATTCGATTCATGATTTTGAATACTCGATTCGATTCACGATTTATTTTATTTTTTTAACAAAATGAGATTTAAGACAAATTATAAATTAAATGTGTCCTTTTATTATTGCTTGGACAAAATGCTATACATTTCTTTGTGAAATTGAAATATAACACTATAATAATATACTAATATAGCACTTGCATATTACTGCTCTTTTGTTGGTTTTGATTGCTTCTATTGTCCTTATTTGTAAGTCGCTTTGGACAAAAGCGTCTGCTAAATGACAAAATTTAAATATAATGTAAATGTAAATAACAAAACTACATTGAAATTTTAAAACAAGCCCCAAATCAAATAAATAACACAAATAAAATAAATCTCTTCATATAAAAAAATAAGGCTTTGTCTGTGCTCTTTCCATTTAAAATTAGAGGCAGCCACTGCATTTTAATCATGATCCAAACAAAGATGCTCCATACATGCAAAATGAGCAGTTTTTAAATCTAAATTAGATTGTATAATTTTGAAATTTGAAGCAAAAACAGAATGGTTTGACTTCAGTTTTATGAAACTATACATAAAAATATCTGCATGAAACAGCGGATGAGCTGAATGAGACGCAGATTCACTCTCTGCCAGCAGGTGGCGCTTAAAGCGTTTCCTTGGTTTCTGCTGTAAACAAAGCAGTGCTGCACTTATGAACTTTAATATGCATTATACATAAGCAAGATGAAAATAAAAAATACCATCTAAACTTTTCTAAGGACAGTTACTTCCCCTCAGACATACATTCATATAAACTCCTACACCTAAATGAATCGCGATTTGTTTAGCATCTCAACCGATTTGAATTGTCACATATTTGAATCGATTTTTAACCGGCTCGCGGTTAATCGTTACATCCCTAATAACTAGACACAACTAATTAAAACTACTGTCCAACAGATTTTGTACAGCATATGAGAACACAACCACATCATACGTGTGCTACACTTTCTTCAGTTGCTATAAAACAATAACTCTTCAGAAACGGCGGTGGATCTAGAGCTGTCGCGATTCGTCGATTTTATTAGACTATTCGATTTTAAAAAACCCTCGACTTCATTTTGCTTGCGTCGACTAATCGGCAAAATACCGGAAGTGGCGCATTTCACGGACGAGAATTCATAAAACACATTATTAGACTGTTTCCCAAAGCAGCATGATATATTACACCCATTTAAATATCATAATTAAGCATAATTGTGAATTCGCAAACATTACGATTTAATTAAATAACTATATGCGATGCAGTTCTAATACAGTATATGCGCTTTAATTATTTACATGCATATAGGTTAAGTACATGCGTCACACAGCGGCTCGGTTCACAGTAGTTCCACAGGAACTGTTATCATTTACATGTGTGGAGTGTCTCAAACTCCATCTCTGCATGTTGTTGTGAGTTTGGGTTTATTATAACGTTTATCTGGGAACGTAACATGCGCCATTTCATTATATTTGTAAGGTAAATCATTTATAAATCTACGCAAACTCAGGAGAATACATTGCCGTTTTAAAATAAAAGCGCAAACCCTCACTCTGAGTTTACACGTCTTGATGTCTACATATTCATTTAATTACAGTGGCTATAGCATTTCTGTCCTAAAGAAATGGCCAAATATTACATTTTTATTAAAGTTTTATTTCCAAATTCGGTTTTGTTCCATTTTCATTTTTCTATACTCTGTTTTAATGGTTAAATTAAATGTTATTAATCAAAAAGCCTGTCTAATTAATTGAGTTTTACAGTTTTATCTTTACCAAATTCTGTTTTCCATTATTTTCTGGATTCCATTTTAATGGTTCCATTAAATTGTAATACTCAAAAGCATCTCCAATTAATTGATTTTATAAAAAAAAAAAATTTTTTTAAGTGTTTTTTTTTTTCTTTTTTTTCAGAAATACTGCACATTTAAATTTTTCTCCTAAATAAATTCTGGTAAATAACATTTCTGGTAAATACTCCTTTAAAAAGTGTTTTTTATTATAATTGTATTATTAGTAGACTATAACATGTGGATGTGTTGTCATTCTTACACTATAATACTGAACTTTGATTTCAGTGATTTGGACTATGAGATGGACACTTGCTTCTTGCACTTTACTTTTGCTTTTAAAAAAGGATTGCATAAAAATTTGTAAAATTAAACAGTAAAATAGTTGATTTTTCTGGTCGGAAATTAATCATTTAGATTAATCGATAAATGAGTCGATAGATTAATCTAAATAAAAATAGTCGTTAGTGGCAGCCCTAGGTGGATCCATTAAAAAAAATTAAACCAGAAATGCAAACACACTGCAAACAGACCTCGTCTCTCCAAGTTTCAGAATCACACACACCAAGAAAACATTCCTCACTTGGATAGTGCATGGTGCAGTGGAAAGTTATTAGGTCATCTGATGAGCCTGACTTCTCATTACCTTAATGTTTCCTAATGAGGGCCAGCTGGGGCCCCAGTCAGCTCTGATAGAGCCCATGTGTCCCTAAATGCATGTTACAGTCTCTAAAAACATGCACACACAGGCATAAGGAGACTTAACAATTCCTATAACGGATCGCCATATGAAGAACGGGATGGCGTAATGTTGGTCTGGTGTGCCAGGACGGTGTGTAGAGCGCAGCTTCCTGTAGCGCTCAACAATAGGTTCCAGAAGTTTCCAGTTTGGGAAAGACCACCCTCAGAATTCAGATTTCATACTAAAGCCTAAACCTCTTCATGTTGCTTGGCCCACATCTCTATCAAACAGCTAACAACACTGTAACAAGTGCTCTGCTCAAGCTTCGATCCTTTATCAAACGCTGCGTCAAAGCCAAAACACACAAAGTCTGTAACAACCTGAGGTAGTGACATCATCTTAATGAGAAAATGTCCTGTTCCATAAACGGTTATATGGGCACACAGATGACCATACACTGTACTAAGTAATGATA
Source organism: Sinocyclocheilus grahami (assembly GCF_001515645.1). Lineage (NCBI taxonomy): Eukaryota > Metazoa > Chordata > Actinopteri > Cypriniformes > Cyprinidae > Sinocyclocheilus > Sinocyclocheilus grahami. Next base: position 1,365,733 of record NW_015505480.1, on the reverse strand, counting down.
AAAGAGGTGTTGGTTGAATCACATCATAAGTTACACCTCAGGTTGGGTAAACAGTTAGTGGTTTGGTGCATTGAGGCTAATTAAAAATATCTTATTAGAATGACATAACGGAACACAAGAGTCCGATGCTTTATTTTGCTTACTGTTACACAAGTCAGGTCACTTGTGGAATTTATTTTAGACACATCTGCCTTACAATGACCGAAAGTAACACTAAAGACCAACATATCGTATGGACCACGTTTATGATGGTCTCCATTTATTGTAACAGCAGAATCTTCAGAACTTTTCCATTTGAGTTCCATGGAGGGAAAGCCATACAGGTTGCAACAAAATGAGGGTGAGTAAGTTATATTAATTGGCAGTTGACAGACTTTCATTTTTGTGTAATCTATCCGTTTGATAACAAAACCTTGTTCTACACAATCACATAACAATGTGAAGATTATGAATGTAGAGGAGGTTAATTTGTTCTTGTCTTGAAAGGTCGGTTAAAAACAGACTGAACATTCCCTCTCTACACACAAATAAACTTTCTTCTCTAAATTAGAGTTTTATGACCCTTATCCTGCAGTGAAATTTGCATTTGTTTAGGAGACTGTGCAGATGCGCCAAGGCCACAAATAGGTAATCAGTCACAATCACAGCTATCTGCCAGAGAAAACAAGTACTGGAAATGCACTTAATGCGCACAAGGAAAGTTATGTTAATTATGGACAAAGCCTACGGGATAATTTAATTTTCCAAGCATTGTCAATGGTTTATTAGATGATTAAACTTGACGTCTGTATCAATAATCCAATCAAAACAAGATGTCAAATACTTGTTTATTAAGTAATTTAATCCGTTTATTTAAAAAAACTTGCTCCATCAGTCAAACGTTTTTACTGGAGAAATTAATTATATAGATTGAGAACTCTATTTTAGCTCAAAGTTAAAAATTTCTTATTGATGGATTTGCTTATTACAATCATGCAGCTTTTTCTGTCAGCTCTATCTGTCTGGACACACACCAGTTAGTTTTTCTGATGGCAATGAAACCTGTATGTGTTCAGAGCTTACCACTGTAAACACACACATTTAATATTAGCTTTGAGTATTTACTGTACATCTAACCAGTTTACTCTCTAAAACCTATGAATAATGTATCACTCACAAAATCATTTTATTCAAAAAGGTCCCATAATATCCAGACAGAATTATGTGTACACTCCGGGATATGGACAGATTTCCAGTCAAAAAGTTCTTCATTTTCACGTTAGTCACTTATTTCCCTCTCCCGCTCAACAAACGTATATGAGCGATATTTAATCAGCTTATTTATTTAAACTTTTCATAGGTTGATTTTAGCGGTGTGGAGGTGTGACGGTTTGACTCGACCCAAACGGGATGACAGAATGTTTTCGTTTTCCTCTCCGCAAGGGAGGAAAGTGTGTATTTTTCTCCCCAATGAGTGCCATTCGGATGTATTTCATTGCTGCTGGCATTCAGCAAGCATTTCCCTTAGCAAACACCTTTATTTAATCACATCAGTTTTCATCATAGTATGCTTTTTATTTTGCTATACTTTTTGTTTGCTATACAATTTCTCAGAAGCATTAGTTGCCTCATACACACACACTGACCTGCTCATGCTTTGTGAGTCTGGTTTTGTTATGGATGTCAGAGGACACCAGGTTAAACTGGTGCTTTTCTGCCAGAATCCTCAGCAGCAGGACAACTGTTCGACTTCCACACTTGCCAACCCTGTTGTAGATCACCTGACTTGGGAATGGCAGCTCCTAGACACACAGACATAGAAATACATAGGTATTAGGAAGAACAAAACAAAAAAAAGGGGGAAATGAACAATATTGAAAGTCTGGCCAATTCTAAATGACAAACATTTTTATATTGTGTTCAATTGCTGTTGGATGCTGGGTGATGGCGAAAGTGATCTAAATAAATTAGTGGACACAATTACAAAGAAAGAGAGAGAGAGAGAGAGAGAGAGAGAGAGAGAGAGGGAAAGAAAGAGCTTTAGGAAGGTCTGTAACATGTATTTTTAAATATTTATGAATAATAATTCCTGTTTTTACTAAGTATTTAAAGGGATAGCTCATTAAAAATTAAAATTCCAACCCTGTATGAATTTCTTTCTTCAAGGGTATAGAAACACAGTAAGGACATTGTTAAAATAGTCCACGTGACATCAGTGGTTCAACCGTAATTTTACGAAGCTATGAGGATACTTTTTGTGTGCAAAGAAAACTCGTCACCCTAGCGCCATTTTGGAGAGTATCACGACACATGCGACGCAGGCTCAGCGCATGCGTGTTCTACATTAGCAGCACCACACGCATGACTTGTTGTCATTATTTTTGTTTTCTTTGCGCATATTAACCTTCCATACTAACCTTCTGGACCTTGATCGTGGTAGTACCCTTGCTGTCTATGGAAGGTCAGAAAGCTTTCGGATTTCATCAAAATTATCTTATAATTTGTGTTCTGAAGATGAACGAAGGTCTTACAGGTTTGGAATGAAATGAGGGTGAGTAATAATGACAGAAATGTCATTTTTGGGAGAACTATCCCTTTAAGTGTCCCACTCAACGACACAATGGTGATACTGTAGCTCAGGTGTGGAACTAAAAGCTTCCCGTTTCCAGACAGTTCTACTCCACACAACCTTAAGAATAATTCTTTAAGAGAGAGTTGGAGGAAATTTGTAAATTCCTGGATGAACATCCAGTGTGGAAGGAAGAATGGAATTCCCTGTAGGCCAGCATCCTAGATGAAATTGGGGTTTGAACTGCTTCTTTGTCCCCTGTGTGTGTGTGTTTGTATGAGAAATACTCCTGAGAGAAAACATTTGTGTCAAAAACAGTGAGGCACGATGTTTTGTGTATTTGTTTGAATGTGTGATAAGGTTTTTAACTTGACTACAACAGTCACCCTTACTTTTATTCAGGTCTGTAAACACTAGCTAAACAAGAGCCCCTCATGCCTTTCATTATTTATTCTCTCTCCGTATTACACTCCATAGTGTGGTACAGCACTCTCCCAAAACAACAAATACGGTTCAAGTTCACAGAGAATGCTCCCTTTTCACCTCATGAGCACACACACATAAGAGGCCTTGTGTGAGCCCAGCTGCCTTGCTAATTCTCCCCCATCCCGTTTTCCTTCACTCAATCTCTATTTCCCTCCTTCTCTGGTCATTTCTACGTAAAATCTCTTAGCTCATTATTACTCTGAGGAAATGTCCATCTGTATACACCATCTATCTATCTATCTATCTATCTATCTATCTATCTATCTATCTATCTCAAATAAAAGGCGTTCTTCTCAACTTTCTATTCATCAAAATGAATCCTGAATTAATGGCACAAAAAGTTTTGATAGCATGAAATGTGTTTTGAACACAAAATCAGGGTCACAAAATTAGGATGACTTCTGAAGGATTACTGTATTACTGGTGTAATGGCTGCTGAATATTCAGCTTTGCCATTATAGAAATAAATTACATTAAAAAAAAAGTAATTTTTAATAGTAATAATATTTCAAAAAGTTCTGCTTTTACTGTATTTATGATCAAACAAATGCAACCTTGGTGAGCTAGAGTAAGAGATCATTTCAGAAACATTAAAAACGTTTAAATGACCTCAAACATTTGAATGGTTGTGTCAACAGCTGTGAGATGTTAAAACTGGTTGTCATCATTGCTGGCTTGGGGTCTTAGTAACTGCGGGGGTTTCAGCTACCAAAGGCTTTCCCAAACTGTACAGATCCCCACTAAACATGATTACTTAGGAAAATAGTGAAGATTTATATAGACAGGTATATCTTTTTATAGTGAACAAAAATAGCCCTGGTAGAAAGAGGGATGATTTATACACATGCACACATTGAACTGGACTTTGATTACATTACTTTCAAATTCAGGAAGTCATATTTTCCAACTGTTTTAGTCTTAGCTGTAAAATTTTATATATACATTTTTTAGATATACACATGTGGTTTCAACCACATTCTTGTGCACATCTGTCTCTAGGGTGAGACATCTTATAAATGTTTTGTTATTATCACTTGTGAGGTGATTCTGTCTATACACACACACATATAAAGTATATACACACACACACTCTGCAATGCGTACACACTCACAAATCCATTGTTACTCCAAGTCTAGCTTGTTTAGAGAAGATCCTATAAAATATAATACTACAAAACTTTCCCTTTGACATTGCTAAACACTTTCTAAAACAATTTGCTATGATTGTCAGAAATTGTTTTAACAAACCAGATGGTGTATTTACAGCACTGCTCACGTGAGGCAGGATATTACATAAATTGTAAATAAAAATGTATTTTACAGTGGCATTGAGGTCTCTCGAGTGTTTATTCAATACAGGAAATGTCAAAACTTCCCTCTAGTTAGAAACAATAAAACATTGTTTGTACAGTTTACATTTGTACAGAGCTATAGCTAAAATTCACAAGAGTATTTTTATGGGTGGACCCTCCTCTCCAGCTCTCTTCTGGACTCTTCTGTCATATGCAAGTGCACTTGCACACAGTTCTCAATACAGTCAATGAATCATTCCAGCATTCCAGAGTCTCTGAATCATTTGAACCCATTTCACAGAAAAGACACAAAAAACAAAGAGATGGAAAATAGCACATGTAGTGCAGAGAAGATATTCTCCAGAGATATTTTTAACCACAAAACACTGATTACAATCACAGTGATAAATAATTTAAAATCTACAAGGAATTTAAACCGAGTGAGTTTTGCATATGTAACAAGTGCTTCAAGACTCTCATCTTAAAACAACTGTGTCCTATAACACATCTAATGACTCGTTTTTCAACAAGTCTCTATAAAAACTATAGACAAACCACAGTGATGGCTTCAACCCTACTATTAAGAAGCAGTTTCATCTTTCATCCTCTGAGTAAACCCAGCTGAAACTGTCACTGGGTTTAACCTGTTTTGCAGAGTGCGTGTAATGACACTCCTTGTAAATTAAGTTTGTTATTTCCACTCATGCCATTTCACGCTTTCTCTCTCTAATCTGTTCATCAGCAAACAGAGCTGTCGTTCCTCTGTAGGAAGTGCTGATGAGATAAACTGTCATGAGTGTGTGTTGAGTTAACCCTTTGTTGACCCTGACAATTTAAAAAATAAAAAAAATAAAATATATAAATTTTCTAAGTATTTTGGGGCTTTTAGTCTATGTCTGTCATATGCTAGCTTACTCCAAAAGTTGATAAAATACAATAAAATAAATATATATATTTTTTCTTCCAGACAAATTGAGCAAATATATTTTATTTATGAATTGATTTTTAATTTTGCATGTTTTTACCAGGCAGTGACTAATAAAACTCTCTACAATTTGTACCACTTAAAGGGGTCATATGTTGCTAAAAAGAACATTATTTTGTGTATTTGGTGTAATGAAATGTGTTTATGTGGTTTAAAGTAAAAAAAAACAACACATTATTGTTTCTCCTCTACGCCTTTTTGAAACGCGCCGATTTTTACAAAGCTCATCGGTCTGAAAAAGCGAGGTGTGCTGTGATTGGCCAGCTATCCAATGCGTTGTGATTGCCCGAATACCGCAAACGTGAGACGGAAATGTTACGCCCCTCACATTCTGTTGATGCCGTGTCCCGGCCGGAGCGACGAGACATAAACATTAAAACCCATTACAAATGAGGCATTTGTTGCATCCAGTGGGGACATAATTACTGATTATAATGACTTATACTGTCTTTTTACGTGTTGCATTGCATCGCGCCGCGTAAACATAAAACTCTGTCTGCATTTGTGATCGGAGAAATGACAAACAACAAGCGCTACTCTACGAAGTTGATGTATTTCCTCAGCGACCAGCACAGATCAGCTCTAGGCATGACGAAATGGATATCGTCCTCTTTTGGAAGAACAAAAAAGGTAGTTTCGCTTTCACAACGAAGCACACAGCGTCTTCAGGACATGGCTGCAGCGTCAACAATACTACAGCGAGAATAAAAAAAGTTACGCCTTCTTTCGTTGCGTGAACATTTGGGCAGCTTTATGCAAATCTTCCCAGATCGTGACGTAGGTATGTGGGGGCGTGTTAGAATGAGCCGTTTTAGGTAGGCGTGGTTGACTCTTAACTTTTATAAAGAATATCTATTTGGTTTTGAGACTTTAGTGTTTGCAACTTTACAGATCTTCTTTATGCACCAAGAGCTTGTAACACTCCAAAGAGAAAGGAAAAATTTAAATCGCATCATATGACCCCTTTAAACTTCCTCTTTCATTAGCAAACACATCAACACAGGAAATAAAGCTGCATTCGTCAAACCATTTCATCTGATTATTAAATGTGAATGTGTGAATGTGTGTGTGTGTCTGTGACCTTCCATTACTGTCAAATCTGAGGAAATAAGTCTACAATAAACACCAAGTCTTGAAATGATTTCCTCTAGTGTGAGAAGGCCAAAATAACAGGACAATTGAAGACAGGGATATTTTGTGAAGTACATTTGGAATTGGAGGAAAACAAGAGACAGAAAACAAGTTTGATATTGCAAAAAACAACTTACCCTTGGTGTAGGAGGCCCGTGGTCGTCAACAAAAGTGGATTCTCCTGTAAAGAAAATTGAGTGTCAGAGTGAGCTGCTTACATAAAACATCTGTTATTTATGAAATCATAAGCTTAGAGAGCAATGCAGACAAAACAAAATGTTTTAGCGCATTCAGTGAAAAACTGTATTTTGAAATAGAGCAGATTCAGCAGCTGAGATGTATCAACACTGGAAATCCGCATGGGAGCTAGATGACATCCGCTATGAGGGTTTTGAGAGAGAAACGGTCTCTTAATGCAACTCCTTCTGTGGTACAGTAGTGGCTAAAAAGGAGGAGACATTCTTTCATCTCAAACAAGGGTGTTCTTTTTAACCTCCACTCCAGATGGCACGCTGGAATCAGTGCTGTGCTTCCTGTGTTAAATGGATAGTTCACCCAGAAACTAAAATTCTGTCATCATTTACTCACCCTCACGTTGTTCCAAACCGTTATGGGTTTTTTTCTTCTATTGAATATAAAAAGATATTTTAAAGAATGTGGGCAACCAAACATTTGTTGGTCCCCATTGACTTCAATAGTGTGAAAAATGGGGACCAGAAACTGTTTGGTTACCCAGCTTCTTCAAAATATATATTTTTAAATTCAGCAGAAGAAAGAAATTCCTACAGGTTTGGAACAACTTGAGGGTGAGTAAATAATGACAGAATTTGGATTTCTGGGTGAACTATCCATTTAAATGGAAAGTTCATCCAAAACACGATAACCCATAATTTACTCACCCTCATGTCTTTTAATACCTGTATGACTTACTTTCTTTGGAACACAAAATCAAATATTTTTTGGCAGAATGTGAAAGCTGCTCTGTACCATGCAATGAAAGTGAATAGTGGCCACAGCGGTAAAGCTAGATTTTTAGTGAATTAACTAAATTTTGGTCGGTTTCTCACACAAACTATCATATGGCTTTCGAAGACTTAAAGAATATAGTGCATAAGTCACATGGACTTGGCTTTTATGGTGCTTTTATGCCTTTTTGGAGCTGGTCTCCATTCACTTTTATTGTGTTGAATAGAACAACTCCGAAAGCTACACATTTCCTTTTGTGTTTCAAGCAAAAAAGGCAGTCATGGAATGATATGAGGGTGAGTAAATTATGACAGTATTTTCATTTGCACATTAAGGTACACCGCTATCTGTTGTGCACTGGCTGTGTCTGTCTGCTGAATAAATAACTTACCCAGCAACACAGAGCTGCTATACTTCTCAGCTCATCTTCAACTTTCTCAGTATGAGGGTGAGTAAAAGAATGAGATATTCATAGACAAAGATCGATGCATTCTCTTCTCATCCTCGGAGCAAGAAGTCATAAATCATGAATAGTTTTGGCACAGATAAATCACAACTGAACGGAAGGTGATATGCAGAACACGAACTACTGTACAACATAGAGTTCCAGACTGATGGTGTCCGCAATGTAACATCTTTCAATATGTGCCACACTATTTGCATGTATAAGTAAAAATGCTCTCCTAAAGCATAATTCTTGTGTTTACTAAATTATATAAACTACCATTTAAAGTTTGGGGTCGGTAAGTTTCATAAATGTTTTTGAAAGAAGTCTAACTTTTTGATCAAAAATACAGTAAAAACATTGTGAAATATTATTACGATTTAAAACAACTTTTAATGCATTTAATAATTTTAAAATGTAATTTATTCCTGTCATGGCAAAGCGGAATTTTCAGCAGTCATTACTGTCACATGATCCTTCAGAAATCATTCTAATAACTTGGTGCTCAAATAACACTTCTATATGTATTATTATCGATGTTAAAAACAGCTGAACTGCTCAATATTTTTTGTAGAAACCATGATATTTTTTTCAGGATTCTTTGATTAGATAAAAAAAACATTTAGTTGAATTAGAAAGCGTGTAATATGACAAAATGTCTTTATTGTTTGATACCAAAACTCTGACCCCAAATCGAGGTCAAGGGGATCTAAATAGATCTCATATCACATATCTCAGTTTCTCTGTAATCCATTAGAAGACCTCATGTTCCTGTTTTAGTGGCTGCTGTCAGCACGGAGATCTTGTTAATGGGGCCATATGTCTTCTTAAACATGCACACTATGTACACTATACTCATGTGGACGCATATGCTGTTGAGTGACACACAAGCTTGATTCAGTCTACTCATCCAGTCAGCGCATTTTTAAAGAGTTTTTATGGTAAGTTTCTTTCAAATGGTTTGAAATAAAACATCTGAAACCAAAAGAAAATAAACATGTGGTGAGTTTACCATCTTGTACCATTTTCCAGACTAAGTGAAGGATTAGTTGATAGTAACAAAATATAAAGACAAAAGTGTTACATTTTCAGCATTTCAATGTTCAACTGAAGTCTATTCTATACTGCTGTTAAAATTGCCCATTTAGGCCTCAGTATGACCTTGTCCTAAAACGTACTTGTCAGGACCATCAGGATTACACAGTTTGTGGGGGCTTGCTCAATTATCCACTGAAAGCCCCATTGCCCTGCTTACCCCCCACGACGGCACCCTCTGTCCAGGCTTTGGTCTGCATCTCACTTCATCTGATACTGGACCTTCATAACCCCTCAGAGCCAATTAGCACCTCCACTAACAACCCGTCCCGGCTGCAGTCCTCTGGGGTCAGATTCCCAGACTCCAGGAAAGTCATTCAGGTCGCCAGGCTTGGAAATAATTGGAGACTAAAGCAGTAAAAATGCAAAAATTTACAGACAGAAGACTTCTGCAATGATTAGAGTAGGCCAGTTGCATGAAACAGAGAGTGGGCGAAGGGTGGAAAGAAATCAAACAGCGGTACATTTCTGTCAACTTTGTTCATGGGTTGTGTTGTACCCGATTCAAAGTTTGCTTTGGTTACGAGAGGATCATTAATAACCTATAATTACGACACAAAAAGTCATAATGACACTGATGGAAAAAGCCACTAACTTGGCATAGTCCCCAGCAGGAACATTTGAAAATAAAAATCAATCGTTTCGCATAAAAGTAGCCTTTTGGCTTTCATAATGCAAAACATTCTCTGAAATGGAATTTTCTCTATGCATCTGGCTTCGCTTAGGAATGCTGTTGTTTGTGTCGGAATGCCAAAAACGTATTCTTTCGGCATGTAATGTTTAATTTGAGTTATGAAATTGGTGGCTCTGTAAAGTATGGTTATGAGGAGAGCCAGAAATACTCCAGAGACAAAAGCAGGGTCGACGTCTCTGTTGTGAGGTACTGTGAAACACAAAAGCCGCTGGCTACAGTCTCATTTTCAGATCAAATCCTGCAATAATCTATGACCACAGGTAGAACATTCTTGAGACCTGAGCACTGAAGGACATTCTGAACACGACAATTAAAGAAAAATCATCTGGCACTGGCTCAGCATTCTTGTGAACTCAAAAGCTGATTTGATCTGATTTTAGGGAACAAGCAAGCCAACCATCCAAAGCAAACAATGTCAGTGTGAACCTGTTGTTGATTGATGGCCCTCAATGAAATAAATGTGTTGACTTCCATAAAATAGACGTAATATATATTTTCTTCACTCAGATGTGCATGCCGCAAAATTTCACAAAACCATATTGTCATACTAATGGATTGCCCTCACAACTATATGGAAATTGGGCAAAAAATACTCAAATCTTTCTACATAAAGTGCTCTGATGTTCATATTAAAACATTGAAAAAGGCACGATAATGGTATTTCATAATTCACAAAATAATACCTACACAACCTCTCTCACAACATACCTGCATTAAAATTAATAAATGCTAAAGCTAATACAAAACTCACCTGCGGTCTGTAAGTGACAGCAAAATTGTAATATCTATTTCTACCCTCCACTTCAAACTTATTGCTGTATTTAGAGTTTATTTGGTGTCATCTTTAAGTTAGACGCCATTATAATCAGAATTTCCTATACTTTTTGCTTGAAATTAAATGGAATTTAAAGTACTTTCATTTCAATAACCAATGTTGCCCAAATTCAAATTTTTCAATAAAAACTTACTTAAATTGCTCTTGAACTCATCAAAACTTTGATACAGCTGATGTATTCAAGCTTGAGCAAGCTTGAAAAATGTAGATAAAAAAATAGCTAAATAATATAAACAAGTCATCATCATAGTGATTTGATTATTAACAGGATTTAACAGTTTCCATCCCAAATTAGCTCCAGGTACTTGCTTCAGTCCATAACTGCCAGAACATGTCTGAACTAAGACCTTATAAAAGTCTCAACTGATCTCATTATCTTACACCTGCACCGTACTCATTGAAGTAAGTGCTTTAGTGAGTGTGTGACAGACAGGCTGACAGCACACTTATGTACTCTCACACTCCTGCTGGTGTGTAGGCAGCACTAACAACACCACTGAGACAAGAACATATGGCTGAGGGTTAGAGGGTCCTGAAATAATGACATCAGTCTGGTTAAACACACCCTGTTTAAATAACATCAGAGACTTATTTTTTTATTTCAGACACCATCATATTCCACTCCCCCATGGCATAAAGCAGCGTGCATGTTTCTCATTCTGTGGTGACACGAGTGCTTCTAGCCATATGTGGTCGGACTTCACTCAACCCTTTGATTTAGCATGTAGGAGTGGCCCGAAATTAAGCCCATCAGTCTAATGACAGTGGGGGGTTTAAGAGTCTCCACCCAGGACTGTTATTCTATAGGTCTGACCATGTTACTACCTGCCAAATGTGGTAGACATGATGGACATCTGCTTTCCTTTTTTATAAATAATTGCTACGTTTTGTTGTTTTAGGAACCGTCACAGAGTGAGGTCTAAGTCCTTGAAGGAGTCTAGAAAGCTGTGTCAGGATTTATAAGGTGGCTTGCATCTAATGTTAGCATGGGCATGACTGGTTCAACCTCTTATGATTAATTTGTGAGGCTTTGATTTCAAAAGTACACCACATTTATGCCACACATAACATCATTTGTAGTGTCCAGTGCTCCCCACACAATGACCAGGAGATCTTTGCAGTTCATTGCACCTGAGTCACGCTGATTATTCATTTGAGCAGTTGTTCAGCATTTTTGTGGAAAGCTTTGTACATTGTATAGGATTTTTTTTTAAATATAAAGTTTATAGAAATTTTACTTTAATGGCAATGTATAGGTCCTTTTCTGTGATATTAAAATGAAATAACTGAACATAAATATAGGAGCCTGATAATAATGCTAATTTTAGATGAAAATTTCAGATGGCATTTAGAGGCTTTTGCATCTGAACTCTTCATATAATAATAATAATAACAAGATTTTTTTCTTGAGCACCAAATATGCATATTAGAATGATTTTTGAAGGATCACATGACTGAAGACTGGAGTAATGGCTGCTGAAAAAATACATTTTAATTACGTTTTAAAATACATTAAAATAAAAGCTAATTTTAGATGAAAATTTCAGATGGCATTTAGAGGCTTTTGCATCTGAACTCTTCATATAATAATAATAATAACAAGATTTTTTTCTTGAGCACCAAATATGCATATTAGAATGATTTTTGAAGGATCACATGACTGAAGACTGGAGTATGAAAAAATAAAAAAATACATTTTAATTACGTTTTAAAATACATTAAAATAAAATAAAAAGCATTTATTTTGTATTGTAATATATATATATATATATATAATATTAAAACTCATGTAAATTTCCAATTATATAAATTAATACATTGTCTAAGTGGAAACTACTAAATTTTAAAAAGAATGATCATTGCAATGAAAATAAAAATGATTTGACTAATTTATATGTAACCAGTGGTCATGATTAATGTCAAACAACTGCATCTCATATAAGAGGAGGTAAAACAAAGTCACAAACATTTTCTAGATCTAAACCACCACTAATGAATAAATTGAATCAGAACTAGTTCAAAAGGAAATGTTGTATGACAAAGAATAAGATCTTATTCAAGCTCATGATGTTAAATTTACTCTGTTTGCTTTTACGGAAAACACGAAACCCAAACATATTAACAAAAGCCATAAGTACAACCAGAAAGAAATTGGCTGCTCAGTATAAGGTTACATTTCTCAGATGGTTCATGAAAAATTCATCCAGTGAGGATAACAGAAAGTAGGTAGGGGTCAGGAACAATTCAGGAGCATCTGGTTTTCATGTGCGTTATTTCCTGTGAACTGGCTATACTGTACATACCTCTGCTCACCTGCTCTGGCTTTGGCCTTGCCTTACAGGATATGTGCAGCGCTGTGGCCACATAAATTGACCTGTGCTCTTTCCCATGCTTGCCTACAAAATAATCCACATGAAACCATTTACAACTAGACCACTAATCAGGGACTTTATGATTTGTGCAAGTGCAATACAGCAATATCAAAAACTCTGGATTTTATGACTTTTTCTGGACATATAGTATTTGCAAGTAGCTAAAATCTTAAATGACAGATCAATGTAATGTAATTTATACATTCCCTGGCAAACGAAATCATGACCTTGTGTATCCAAACCCCACGCTTTATTGTACAGAAATGCTAAATGCATGAAATGAAACTGCAAATGTAAAATTTTATTAAATTTTGCATTGTGACAAATCTACGCTTTTGCTCGTGTCGCTCTTGAAATCAACAGAAGTTTTAAATCGGACTTCCTCTTCACAGTCATCCCCAAAGGTGCCATTCAAAAGATAAACTGTGGCGGACCCCTGTGAATACAGCACTGAATTGTAGCTTCAAACTCTTTCGTCTGCTCCTAATGACAGGAAATATGCTAAATAAACTATCCGAAGGGAGATCCCATTCAGAGTTTTTCTGCAGATTTCCTCTAAAGCAGACGTTTTTTATTTTTATGACTTTATAACATTTGTAGCAAGTCATCGAATCCAAACACTATCATATGTTTTTCTCATCATTGGCGCCCACACAGAACTCGTTTCTGGGGTTGGCCAAGTGCATCTGAGCAGCACCTGGGATAAACCAGGAAGAGCCCGTTAAAAATGGCCTACTCAAATGTGACCTTTGACCTCTAATGCACATACATCTACAACTAACATATTGGCAGAAAACAAAAATACAATAAATCATTTAATCAAATAAGACAGTATTTCATAAGCATAGGTGCAACTCAAGGTTACTACCAAAAACCAGTGTATGAAACCTTAATACACTCTGACTGGACCCTCAATGACATTAACACAAATGGCCGACACACATGCTAGTGCACTTTAGCACATGCACGTGGCTTACTAAGTAAAACCCAAAGGAAATGACCATGGGATTTGAGTAAGCACTGGAGTATAAGTGCCAACAGTTGCAAGTTTCCTCAACTGTGAATGAAATGGATCCATCCCCATAGACTCACAGTCACTTTTACTAGGGCTGCTCTGATCTTCAGTGTATTGTACAGCAGTACACATGTACAAAACAAGCTTGTGACATCCATAAACCACAAGGTTAAGAGCATCAGTAAGCAAGGCGAAAACATAACACATGATGGCAAAAGAAGCTGGAGGGTCTTTACTTTCCTAAGCAACAAGACACACACAGAAACCCAGTTGGGTTCTTAACTCTGAGGTATTTTCATTTCAGCAAGTATACTGACTGTAAAAGGGAGGGTGTGGCATTTATGCCTTTAAATGTGTCTTTAAATACATCTCTATATAGACCAATTATCGGTTTGAAAACATTCAGGATGCGCGCACATCATGGTTGCAGAAAACCTGGGAGAGATAGCCTTTACAGCTAGAGAATTTCACGTATACGGTACAAAATAGTTAGGTTTAAAAAGATTATAAATTATATTGATTAGATGTCATTTTCAAAATGTTCTACGCATATTACAAGAGCTTGACACCCAGCGATAAGCACTGTTAATTCAACGAAATTGACGTTAGAGAGTGCGATAGTCTTAAAGATCTGAAACGGGGGTAACGTTTTTTGTGGGTGGAGCCTATCTGGAGGCAGAAAATGACGGGTTTCAAGTGGCAGTCTATGGAGCCATGGAATAAAAGAATAATAAAAAAAAAAGGTAAATTTGATTTTATATTTCAAAATTATGACTTTATTCTCGCAATTCCAAGATTATATCTCACAATTCTAATAAGCGAAAACAACTCATCATTCTCTCTTTTCCCCTCGGCTCTTCTGGCTTTTTTTCCCTCAGATTTGACAAACTCACTATTTTTGAGTTAAGTTGAGTTATAAAGTCCGAATTAGGAGATATAAACTTGCATTTGCGAGAAAAAAAGTCAAAATTGTGAGATAAAGTAAATAAATGTAAAAATGTTAATAGTAAGGTTTAAATAATATTTCTAATAGTAAGGTTTAAATAATATCTCATGCTGTAACTGTAGGGCTAATACAATACGTCCCCTATGAACAGCATATGTGAATATTATGTAGACCTATTGTTTAAATCGAATTTATGCTTTAAGAGTAGAGTAATCATAGCAGTTTTCATCCATAGTATGTCCATTTAAACGTCTGCGTTTAGCTTCAAATCACGACAGTATTCTATAAAAATTATTTGCATTCCGATTTTTTTCTTTTATTTCATGGATTTTACCCATTTACCTCCACTTGTTCCCAGTGTTTTTCTGCAACCACTATGCGCGCGCAGCTGCAAGTGACGTAACTGTGACGTCTACTCTAAATTGGTCTATAGCCAATGTAGCCACAACTTACAATGTACTGCCACACACAGAGCAATGTTTGGTCACAATAGTGAAATAGTTGTCTAATAGTAAGCTAAATTATTTCTTAAGATGCAAGAACGTCTTCTATAAACATCTCTTAAGAAATGCATCCATTCATGTTCAGGTGCACATCCCTAGTCTACTCTTCACAGTTTCCCACAGTTTTGGGAGGCATGGCAGACCCATATGGAATTGGCCATACATGTGCTGGAATCAGTGTATGTCAAACAGAGCCGTCAATGCATTAAAAATCTCACTGGAGTCCTGACAAAAACACGAAGAGGCCATTCATACATCAAGCAAACCTGTCAGCACTAGAAATTGTGAAGTGATCCCGCAGGTCAACTGGGGTAGTTGTTTATACTTTGTGTAATGCATATTTTCAGCCCAGTATTGAACCCAGCATTGGGTTTGGACAGCTTTACTTACAAAATAACCTCTGATTGCTTGGAAAATGTAATGGTACTGGGATTCATAAGACAGCAGCAATGGCTTCAATCTCAATATCCTGGTACTCAACACATGATGCAGTTTCAAGTCTACCTGACAAGATCCTGAAGACGGAGAGAGAGAGTGACACAGCAGCTCTGCCTCATTGTCATGATGAATGAGTCTTCGCTCATAGAGCCAGGACACATGTGGTGGTGATCTGAATCTCTGTCACGTGCAGCTCAAAATCCCGTTAGTAAGTGCTTTAACTCTGAGCTCTGAAACATGAATTTTCTTTATCTTAATTATTTCCTGTTGTCATTAACATAATGCATAATTATCAGATGTTTAACTATAAAGAGCTACTGCTACGTCTGACACATCTGTATCCGTTTATGTTGAAAATGTTGTGTTTGTTGTCAATGGAGCAGATCGAAATAGTGTTAAACATTGGTTTTGCTACTATAGATTTATCATCATATGGGGAACGTTCTACCCTGTAGCTGTAATGGCCTGTGGAAAGACTATAAATGATTCAAATCCTTTTACAATGTGGCCAGTTGCAGTTCAGAGGATGTGAGGTGTACCATGGGATACATAAATTTAGCCCGTATGAATTGTTGCCTATATTTTGAATTACGGTTGTCCGCTGTAACTTACTGTGCACAGGATGTGCTATGATGTTACACAGGGTTTTGTTGAAGTCTCTGATCTCTTTGTCATTTTTTTTTTAAATGCTTCTGAAAAAGCAATTTGTGCTAATAAATACCATGTTCCGCTCTTAAAATGACAGTTCATTATGTGTCATTGCAGCTGGTGAGCTTGTGCTTGCATCACAATGTTTGGTTGCAGAATGAAACTAAAAAATACAGTAGCAATGATTTAGGTTTTTAGATATATTAAATTTAGAGCAAACAAAAAAGGCATATTTCTGATATATAATGTTGAAATACCAACCTACTGAAGTGCTAAAATCTGTTTTGTACCTTTATAATACACTAACAACCACCAAAAAACAGGTGGTTATGATAAAGCCACATCAATCAAAGCTCATCACAAGTAGCTTTACCACAAGCTGAGGTAAACTAATACAAAGAGTGCACACAATGTCATGCACACAAACACAAAACACCATCATAACCACACATGACATAGATTTTTAATATTGGTGCATCCTTTAAAAAATGTTTACAGTGACTTCATGACCCAAGGCAGAGAGTCAACGGTTCATTTAAGAAATTATGCTATCCTAGCAGAAGTATAAAATTATGCACCCTTCACTGAAACATACTGCTTAATGTGTGACATCTCTCTCTAACCAAACTCTCGCCAAACCCTAAATAGAGCAAAAAACATGACTAAAGGCACATATACTGTGCTTGTGGAAAGCTGTTTGTAGGAAAGTCAAAGAGAAAAATGAGGAAACGGTTAATTAGAGGCAATAAGATCCTGTATAGTGATTTATCCTATATAGTGCTTGCATAAAGCAAGTAGTGCATTCAAAGATACATAACAGCTAAATTACAAGTGTAAGTCATTGTAAGCCCTCTTTTGAGGAACGCGCAAGTGCACGAACACCCCCCCTCCGTTATATAAAAAAAAAAAAACAAGTGGGCTCCCCCAAAGACCACGGTATAGTTTGAACACTGCACAAAATTAAGCGTCTGACAATGTTTGGTCAGGTTCACAGTGGTCTAATGCAAACCTTCACATGTTGCATGGAAGCTATGCTGTGGTTATGGATCAGAAGTCACAGCACTTTTTTTTTAAGCCGTTTGAGATGGAAAGATATTTCAAGACGGACATTCGTATCAGAATTCGTGTTTAGTGGCTATGCTGAAAAGGTCTCCGGTTTCACCAGAAACATTCTCCCTCTAAAACACTTGTGCTGGGGGACGACACACTGAAAAGACTGTACTCCGCTGCCAGGAATGTCAGGAATGGTTTGTGAAAAACACACGCTAAGTAACAGAAACACAGACTGCGACACAAACACACTCTCACATATGCATTCTCACACATACACAGCTGTTAAACTCAGAGAGACCAAAGAATTTACACTAACATGTATAGCATATCACACACGCACTCACATGCTATGTATCCAAACCCCCTTATTTGGGCTGGGTGGTGTTTGGTATAAATAGTGGAGTGGTGTAACGATGAAGGGCAAGAGGCCACAGAACTCCACCCAACCAGTCTTTTAAAAATACATGCTCTCTCACTCTCTCTCTCTCTCTCTATAACCAATGTGTGAACTTGAGGAGAGGGTTTGGGGGGTCTCACCCCCCTAAAGCATGTCAAAACAAGATGTTGGGGGACAGAGAAAGTAGTCTACTCATAATATGATGCATTACCTGTAAATATGAAGAATTTCTAGCTCTGACTGATAATACATTGTAATTTTGGCCACGCCTGAAATGGATCATACCAGTAACATTACCTGAACAGCTGAATTAAATATGCTATACAATTGGGCTCTTTCAGGGACGAGCATTTTTTGCATGGATGAAGTAAGAACATATTGTGTTTAAATGCAAAATAACATCTGCCCTCTTTAATGCTGTTAAACTGAATGCACAAAGTAAACATTAACAACAAGTACAGGTGCAACTCAATAAATTAGAATGTCATGGAAAAGTTCATTTATTTTAGTAATTCAACTCAAATTGTGAAACTAGTGTATTAAATAAATTGAACGCACAGAGACTGAAGTAGTTTAAGTCTTTGGTTCTTTTAATTGTGATGATTTTGACTCACATTTAACAAAAACCCACCAATTCACTATCTCAACAAATTAGAATACTTCATAAGACCAATAAAAAAATTTTTTTAGTGAATTGTTGGCCTTCTGAAAAGTATGTTCATTTACTGTACATGTACTCAATACATGGTAGGGGCTCCTTTTGCTTTAATTACTGGTTCTCTTGGTTGGTTGTGCCTGATTCGTTACAACACTTTTTCCTTCCACTCAACTTTCTGTTAACATGCTTGGATACAGCACTCTGTGAACAGCCAGCTTCTTTGACAATGAATGTTTGTGGCTTACCCTCCTTGTGAAGGGTGCCAATGATTGTCTTCTGGACAACTGTCAGATCAGCAGTCTTCCCCATGATTGTGTAGCCTAGTGAACCAAACTGAGAGACCATTTTGAAGGCTCAGGAAACTTTTGCAGGTGTTTTGAGTTGATTAGCTGATTGGTATGTCACCATATTTTAATTAGTTGAGATAGTGAATTGGTGGGGTTTTGTTAAATGTGAGCCAAAATCATCACAATTAAAAGAACCAAAGACTTAAACTACTTCAGTCTGTGTGCACTGAATTTATTTAATACACGAATTTCACAATTTGAGTTGAATTACTGAAATGAACTTGTCCATGACATTCTAATTTATTGAGATGCACCTGTATGCATGGTTTTTCTGTCAAGCAATTGCATGTGAAAGTTACATTCATTACTATAATAGTAGGTTGCGTCACTTTAGTTTTTTGGAATTGGACAATAGGAAGAAAAAAAGCTTTATTTAATTATTATAAATGGAAATATTAAGACCATTAAATGTTCAGTAAAGCTTTAGGTATTTTTAAATGTTTGCCGTCCAATCAGTATAATCAAACACAGCTGTACTCAAATGAAGGTGTAAATGGACAGCACCTGAGTTAAATATATGAGTGTCACAGCAAAGGGTCTGAATACTTAGGAGCATGTGATATTTCAGTTTTTCTTTTTTAATAAATCTGCAAAAATGTCAACAATTCTGTGTTTTTTCTGTCAATATGGGGTGCTGTGTGTACATTAATGAGGAAAAAAAATTAACTTAAATGATTTTAGCAAATGGCTGCAATATAACAAAGAGTGAAAAATGTAAGGGGGTCTGAATACTTTCCGTACCCACTGTATGTGAACCTGGACCACAAAACCAGTCATTAAAAAAAAAAGTCTGAGGGTGCAAAATATCTAAATATTGAGAAAATCGCCTTTAAAGTTGTCCAAAGAAGTTCTTGAAGTTCTTAGCAATGCATATTACTAATCCAAAAATTAAGTTTTGATATATTTATGGTAGGAAATGTGTCGGAAAAAAAGATTTTGCAGGATCTGAAGGTGAATAAATGATGAAAGATGGTTAATTTATGAGTAAACTGTCCCTTTAAGCTCCAAAAATTCACATAAAATTGGTCATATGAATCATGCATTATATTCTAGTCTTCTGAAATCATATAGTAGTTTTGTGTGTGAATGGACTGAATTTTAAGTTGTCATTCAATGATTTTCCCTTCTGTGAGCTGTTAACTGGAGAACTGTTATCATTGAGTTAGCGAGCTGAATAAAGCATTTAGGCTGATTTGTGACTGTGAACCAGATCAAATAGTTTATTGAAAAGAATCAGCTAAAAATAATCATTTGTTAACTGATCTGGTTCTTGAGTTCAGCTCACTGGTTGCAGTGGATCTTGCATCAATACTTTGTTTACAGAAAGTTATCAGTGAATGATGACTTAAATTTCTGTCTGTTCTTCACACAAAGCTATCATATGATTTCAGAAGACACAAGGTATATGGTTTTATTTTATGGTGCTGATTTTCATATTTTTGGAGCGCTACAGAAATGGCTACTATGAGCTGTCATTGCATGGTAATATCATACATACATAAAGATGCACTACCATTCATTCAAAAGTTTAGGGTCAGTGGAATTTTTTTAAGAAATTAATACCTTTATTCAGCTACGATACATTCAATTTAAAATTGACAGCAAATAGATTTAGAATGTTACAAAATCCTTAAAAATGTATCACTGTGTATGTTAAGTGAATGTTCTCCTTTTACAGTATTTCCAACAGTACAAAATTATAGGGTTTAGACTGACATAAGGGTGAATCAATGCAGAATGTTCATTTTTGGAGAGTGAACTATCCCTTTAAGCTTGTACTTGTGTCTTCATACCTTATGTTTCTTTTCCCCTTTCTTCACTTCACCTACTCCATTTTTCTGCCTTTAATGTCATCTCTCCTTTGCGTGTCTAACGATAATTATACATTAGTCGACTCGTAACTGAAAAGTGACAGGTCAGTCATTTCTCCAGAGGATTGTTTTTAAAAAATGCAACCTTCCTCTGTATACGCAGCACAAAAAACTATAATGCTGCTAAAGTGGGTCCAAAATGCAGACCGGCAAATGTCAACCTGAAAAACAAGAAAGGGTCAAACAAAAATACCTCAAAATGATTGAACTTCAGCCTCGAGTCTCTACCTCTCAGTTATGTGAAAGCTTCTATTGTCTTCAGTAAGCTGGACTCTTTACTTTTCTTGGATGGACTGAAGCTTCCTACAGACACTCAAAAATAAAGACTCTTCAATAGTCCTTTGCAGCCCTCCAGATTCAGCAAAGACGACGCCTTGTCTTATCGCTGTTTTGGGTCTGGGAGTCAATTATTATAGATTCTTCAGATTAGAATATTGGTATTATCAGATTCCTGTATATAATTTGTAGGATAAGTGTGTACTTAATGGCTTTTATGAGTCAGTCTTTATAGAGAAAACAAACAGGATTTTGCCTAATATTAAGCTGAAACACAAAATGTAACCACATATATTATTGTCCACACATTTACTGTATACATTTAAACAGTCTGATCTTAAAACACACTGTCCATCTGGCTCTTAGACATAAATGGTACACCACTCAGGAAACTTTTTTCCCTGTAGTAAACCACTGCTAAAAGACTCCATGAGACAACACGCAAGCACAAGTGAAGTGAATCTGACTGGCGTAATCTCATTCAGATAAAACATCTGAAACTTGGATACAAACAGAGGAAAAGCCTCCCAACTGCTACTAGAACTTCAGGCAGAGACACATCTGTCCTGATTGTCTGTAGTTTCAGGGAAAGAGTAACGGTAGGTCATAAGAGGAAGTATCCACAACTAGTAACAGAAAAGTTCTCAGGAACTTTGATGACGTTTTAATGATCAACAGACAAGACTTTCAGATTTTGTCAGCACATATCAGTAAGCCAGGAAAACCACTTCCTCTATAAATCAGGGGAATTCTAGAAGGGCTCGTTCTAGAAAACCTGCATCTGCTACAAGGAATAAAATGATAAAAACCACATGAGCAAAACTGAACATCAGCAAAATTGGTACGAATATAAATACTAGGTAATCACATATTTAATTTGATTGTTAGTGTGATATCACTTTTACATAGTAATATCAATAAGATAATATCAACTAACTTGTATATAAAATGTATATAACATTTTCAAACTAATTATAGCCAGCTAGTTCATAAATTCAAAAACTAAAGGACTGGAACTGTTGCAATACAAATTATAAAGCCTTATTTCTGGTGTTGCATTCCTGTTTTACGGTTTCATTTATTTACCTTAACGAGAGTTCATCATAGTATCTTAAATTACCGGTTTAAAAGCTCCAAACTTCCCATGACCCAGGTCAGATGAATGCAAGATGAAGAGGCCAACAGCGGTGAGAATCTCTCCAGAGATCAGAGACCTCAGGGTCAGAACGAATTGGATCACATCACAGCCTCTCCACTCCCTGCCTCCTGTACATTTCTGGGCTGAAGTTCATCCTCTGTCCAAAATAAATTTTTCTTGAAACAGACAGCTACTTTTTTCCTGATGGCTAAACGTCTGATGCATATGGGACACAAAAGTGGAAACACTTCAGGAGTGTCGAAATCGTCATCGGATTGGTTGAATTCTACAGGATTTCCGGGAGACGTGCGTGTCACATTCTTTAACGTTCCGTCTGGAAACAAAGATGCCGTGACGCCAAACCCCCTCACGAAAGAAGAAAGTCGTAGTGTTTACAACTGTGACGACGATCGCTTATCAGGATCAACTAAACGCTGAAGTTTCAAAAGTATGTAAAATATTTAAACTTCGCGGCATAGAATCTTTAAAATACGTCCGAGAGTTTTACACACCGGTCTGTTATTGTGGCGACATTTCCACGCCCCGAAACGTGACGCTGAACAAAACGAACTGTGATTGGTTGTTTGACATGTCGGTCAAATGGCTTCATGGGCGGGCCTTGGCCAATGAAAGCTGCCATGGATTCCAGACCTTCAGCCGTCAGTCTGAAGGTCTGGCTACGCGAGACTACTTTTTTCCTGATGCCAAATTCATTTTGGACCAAAGCACGTTCAAGACTGTTCAAGTCCAGCGGCTGTATACAACAGGACTGTACTGGATCTGAAAGCAGGATTACAATTTAATGAGCAGGTTTATATAGGCCCTGAGTATACTGGCAGATTGTCAAATGTGACTTACTCCCATTTAACATTTAACTCAGCATACCTCTGGATCGTTACCAGAACTTATGGATGTAGTCAATGATGAAAGAAAAGTTCAAACTTAAAAACCTTAATTTGATCCAATTTTGTCTGAGGTTTGGCCACCACACATAAAACCGATGACCAATTGCATAAGAAAACAACTAAATCAATGAAAGCTAAATAATATTTTACAAAGTACCTGTATGCAGTAACCACAAATTCCCTGTTAATTTTTGGGTCCAATTCAGCTCCAGTTCCATTACTGTTGTTGTATTTAGTATGGATCTGTTCATACTACTGTAAAGTATCCTGATTGGACTTGCAATGACAAAAAATTATATAAATTAAGTAGGAAATATACCAATAATAGGCTTTAAACTAAAGTATAAAGTACTGCAAAATGAAACAAAAAACTACTAACAATAGTCACCACAATTTCTCCACCAGGCACACATCCAACCCAATGCAAGTAATATAACATTACAAGTCCAGATGAAACTAAAGCTGTTGCTTCCAGAGGGAAACAAATAAGCATGAAGAAAACACAATAAAATAAAGCTATATTTGAAAAGCCAAAGACAGTGCAGACCAGCCCACATTCTTTGCTACTTGACTTGGCACAGCGTCGGATATGGAGTCATAAACAAGGGCTTATCTTACTTGGCATTTTTACAGCCCCCCAAAAAAATAAAAATAAAAAGGAGGCCAAAAGTGATAAGTCCAAACAGAGAGCAAAATAGCCTGCAGTTCTGGAGATGAGACTGGCCGTGGGTGGTTTGGGATCTGGGACCCCTCTTTTATCTCTAACCGCTGTGTTAGGGGAGACAGAGTAATGCTTAATTGTGAAGTTATTAAGGCCTGTAAAAGAGTCTTTATGGAGATGTTGTCAAAACTATTTATGGAGAGGGAGCGTAACTATGTTGAAGTCACAGCTCATATACGTCTGGTGATAGACAATAACTTTTACATTTAAATTGTAGCACAATGCTGAACCAAAACCCAGCAGCACACCACCAGAGCATCAACACGGGCCATTAAAAATCATATGAGAGGTGGAGAAAGACACAAAGAGAGAAAGTAAAGGGTATGACTTGGATTGAGCAGAAGAAAACAGTGGAAAAAGCAGACACATGTTTGGAAGAGAATGTATAAACACCAAAGAAACAAAAATGTTCTCATCATGGCACAATTTCCTTATGTCTGGAAATATCCGTCACCCCTTTCCGCTAGGCATTTCATTCTTTTCCTTGTTAATACTGTCTGATCTGCCTAATTCCTATGTTCATTTATCACATCCGTGTTCTTGAGGAGTCCAAAAGAAATGTTTCTTTTTCTTTTTTTCCCCTCACACACAAAATTCTATACACTACAAACACTTTCTGATGCACAATTTTTTATTTTTGTTGACATGCCCTGTCAACTGATTTAAATTTAATACACATACAAACATGGTAAAATTACACTAGTTTATAGCAGAAATATGACTTCTATGAACTTCATAATCAGCGAAGTACTAATCACTCCAAATATTATGATCATACATATACAGTACACACAGCCTCATGACAGATCAAACAGCTTGATGAAGCTCATTCTTATACATTAAAAGTGAAAGGCAAGTTGATAAGCCCCCAAAAGTACAAAACACCACAAAGGTGTCATAAAAGTGATCAGTATCACTTGTGCTATATGCTGTATTCAAAGTCTTCTGAAGTCTAGTTTCAAGTGGGAAACAGACAGAAAACTATTATTGTTCATAACAAAATAAAGAAAATCATACAGATTTAATGTACTGTAATGACAGCATGTTCAATTTAGGATAAAGTGTTTCTTAAAGCTTAGTGTAATTGCTACGAGATGAAATTAATAGAGCTGTTCAGTCACTCAAATGTCAGTTTGTTAGGATGTTGATTCATCATGGAGTCCCTCTAGAACTTTTAATGGGTTTTCAGAAAAAAAAGGATTTAGATTTATGGGTAAAATATAGTCTGTGGTTAAAAATAAGTGAAAGTATGTAAGTTTATGTGCTTGACGAATCGGGCAACCACTGTAGCCCTCATGTAACTCGATAGCAACTTACATTTTTAACAACACAGTGGCTTCGACATTCATGTTTGAGGTATGACTACAGTATATATACTCATATACATTTTGCAGAACAATATAGCCTACTTGTTTTGCAGAACAAAAGGCAAGTCACTTTAAATAATGTTAACCACAGAGATGAAATATTTTTATATTTCCTTACTGAAAGGGGTTTAAGACTATAAACTACACAACTCTACTGCATGACCTAAGTGCAGTGACATGGAAAGATGAGGTGAGCAGTGATACTTCAAAGCATGCTAGAGAAGTGATTTCAGATTCATTAAATGAGGAACACAAACGATTCAGAGGTCAAAGACATTCACACTGAATTTGCACTGACACTCACTCACTACTAGCACATAAATACAGTTTCCTGATAGCAAAAAAATCATGCAGGCTTGTGCAACTTGAGCTCGTAAATGTGTGAAGAAAGCAAGATTATCCTCGATAAGATGTAAAATATTTTGTGGTGTTGTTTAATAATCTGCATCTGCTGTAGTAAATGTTCCACGTAATCAATATTGCTCAATATCAAATTAATGTGCAAATATATACAGCAATGCTGTTTATCCTCAAGTCATCTTATAAGGCACACACTCTTTCAAAGAATGAAAGTGGATGTCGCCTATAAATCTATAATCATCATTTTAAACCAAAGTGTTTTAAATAAGAACAGAAATGTTAATTGCATATTCGTTTTTAATGCAAATCAACATTTTTTTCTGAAATTTAGACAAACCTGTTCATCGGGAGCTACACAGGGCCAATATTCATGGTCGGGCTGTTATAGCCAAACTTTCGGTCACTTATGCCAAATGTTGGTTTCGGTGATGCCAGCTGCACAAATCTGGAACAATATGAAACATGTATTGTTCTCTGATGAGTCCACCTTCACTTTCCCACATCCGGGAGAGTTACTTTGTGTAGAAGCATTAAAGAGGCTTACAACTCGGACGGCTGCGTGCCCAGAGTAAAGCACGGGGGTGGATCAGTGGTGGTTTGAGCTGCAATGCCATGCCTTTCCCTATTGTGCTAGATGTCCAACCCCTGTACTGTATATGAACAATGTTAACTGTGCCATCCCTTGCAAGCTGCTGGAAATAGCCACTGACGAAACCCAAGGACTTTCACAGACATGTTGTTAAAAGTAATGACAGATGCCAAGGTTTACAGCTGATGCAGCTGATGTAGACTCTTTAAAGGCCAACAAGCATGAGGTTTTTTATTTTCTAAGAAATTAAAAGAAATGACCCCGCAGGGACTCATTAAATAGTTCAGAATAATCAATCAAACAGTAAAGACATTTATGTTACAAAAAATGTCTATTCCAAAAAAATGCTTTTTCAAACTTTCATCAAAGACTCCTGAAAAAATGTATCACAGTTTCCACAAAAATATTAATCAACTGTTGAGCACCATATCAGCATATTTAGCTTTGCCATCACGGGAATAAATGACATTTTAAATGGTTATTTTAAATTGTAATAACATTTCACAATATTACTCTTTTTACTGCATTTTTGTTTAAATAAATGCAGCCTTGGTGAGCTAAGGTCCAACTTCTTTGGACACCTTAGACATCAGCAGTAAAATATATGGAAAGTGTTTTCTTCTCCTTTTAAATAATAATGATGTATTATTAAATATAACTTCATTATTTGCATTCAGTATTGTTTTTACCTAGCTGTCTGTGAACCTATCAGAACAGAAAAGGCATAACAACTGAGAATCAGTGAATAAGGTGAACACATGGCATGCAGGAAGTGATGGCAAAGATTGAACCAAATTACTTTGAACATACATAAGCTGGCACTGTGGAAAAACTGAAAAATTGAAAACAACCAACTTGCCACTTACATATCTTGGCCTACATAAAACATGAAAGCTCAGAGGCGTGCACACACGACATGGACACATACACATTGCCCAAGAAGCGCAGAGCGGTTACACACAAAGAGTCGGGCATGGCTGCCCTATCTACCCAGCATATATTTAAGGTTACTATTTTAGAGCGGGTACTTCTGTTCTCTCACAAGCAGTAAATTAGTAAAACAGAGCTGGCTTGCAAACTGTAAAGCAGGGCAGATGGCCCTTCCAAACAAGATATAGAGATCTGCCAGAGCACTTCATCTTCATAACCATTTTACTGAGCAATTAGACCTATCTGAAGATGGCTATCATAAAACACCTTTTTCTGGCACCCTTAAATAGCATTAACAAAGAAAGACGAGCTCAAATGGAAACACTTGTTGGAAGGCAGTTTGTGGATTATGTTCTCAGGATGAAGCTGGAAAGATCTGAGGATGACATAACTTCTGGAATGTTCTCCATCTTGTGGTAGAAGAGATTCAGGATTGCATCGAGGAGATCAACAACTCAGTCCAAACTGTAAAATCTGGTACTTAAAATCTAAATGCCCCTCAAAGAATCTCTGAAGATCATTGAAGAGAAAACCGCTGACAAGAAACAGATGACACACAACGCAAAAAGGATCTTAGGTTCCTGGGGGCCAGGAATGACAAGGGACGTAAGGAATGAATTTCCACTTCAAACAAGCAAGTTTTCAGGAATGCTCTTCAATTGGTGTGTTAATGGCACTGGTAAATGTGCCCCACCCAGAGTACCACTGACTGAGCCACCCACACGTTTGCGCAGATGCCAGCTGTGCCCTCATCAACCTTTTGCAAGGAAAACAGTTGGGAAAAAGGCACAAGCTTCTTAATTCAAAACACGGTGGCGATCAGGCTACCTTAAAATCTAATGCATTATTATCATTAACTCTAATGCAACTTCCTCAACATCTGGTTCGAGTAAGAGAATCACAGTTTGAAATGTGTTTTTACCGATTTGCGAGATGTTCTTCTCAGAGAAGGAGTCTGTGCAGATGTGAAATACCACACCTAGCATATCCCCCTCACCTAAAAGATCCTCACTGACAGACCACTGCCAAAATATGTGACTGTCTTCTCCGAACTCAACACAGCAATGGCAGGAGTAACAGGAGCACTTGAGCTGAGCTCCAAAAGACATACCAAAGAGAGGTGTACAGAATAACAACACTGCTCCTTCTGTTTCAAGTGTCGTCAATGAGTCACTGTGATACATATTTCATCACATTTTCCAAATTTGACTCAAGATCACTAGTGGCTAGAATTGATGTTCAATGTGGACAGTTTTGCCATTGAATAGTCAAGAGTAGAGTATAATAACAGGAAAAAGTTTCCAATACAGAGAAATTGGGGTGTAGCTGCTTTCATCTGAAACAATTCTGTATTTGACTTGGAGAATAAATTTTTAATGACTTTGGGGTTTTATTAATCATTAGGTGCTGTAATTGAACTAATTTTGGAATTTTGTAGTGTGGGAAACAGGATAAATGGTCCAAACCAAAACTGCAAACAAAAAGTAGGCCTATTGTTTAATTTATGTTTGCAGTTGCAGTCTGTAACATTTATCCTCTTTCTCAAACTGTGAAATTACTAAATTAGTTCAATAACTAAAAGGTATTAGACTTAGAAGTTAAGTGAGATGGGGCTTTTTTTTTGGGTTTTTAAAAGGGACAGACACATACTTCCGCTGATATGTGTAGGATCTGCATTACATTTCCATGCTGTCCAACTCAGACTCAATCCAAATTGGAAAAAAGTGCTTGTGGCAACATTTCTGCAAAATGATATTACTTTCCCTCTTGCAAGTTTCACAGCACTTTCAAATCGAAACTCTCAGTGATCTGCTCTAAAAAGTGCATTCAGTTTGAAACAGATGGGCGTGAATCTGTCAGTGTTTTATTAAATTAGCTGTTGTACTTTTTGCACCACTTCGGAAATTAAACGCCAAGTGGCGCTAAAAGGCACTGCTCTATTGCATTTGAAAATCACCTACACTAAACCTAACTGAGAGTGTTAACAAAAGCAAACGTCTGATAAAAACGCATTTGCAATACCATTTTAGCTTGCTTCTACAAGCTCATTTATCAAGTCAAATGGTTCACCTGACTCGTACCTGAGCAATGCTGTAGGTGAGCTATCATCAAGCAAGTTTACTACATCAGAAAAGCCATAGCCTAAATATGGAGCTGGTTATGCAACGCAAATCTCAAAATGTACTACCTTACAAATCATGCACTATGGTGCAAGTGTTTTCTTTAGAGAACAGTAATTTGCAAGTAACCACATGAAAATAAGTATTTATTCATCAATTATTTGCCTCTGTAATCAGAATTTGCTTGAAAAGAAATGCAAGTTGTTGGTGTTTTACCACCACTAGTGGTCATTTCAGCTGGAAACTATCGTGAATCGTACATTATAGGTACATTTTTGGCAAAAATTCACTTTTGGCTTTGTTCGAAACCAAATGCACTAAATGAGCCTATATGAATATAGCTTTCACACAGAATATTATTACATTTACACATTTCATACATAAAAGAATAGCTTATATAAAGAAAAAGAAAGAAGCCAGTGTATATGAAACAGTGAGAAAATGATGGAGCTCTGATCTTACAAAGGCTATTTGTCCAAGTCAAACATTCAGGAAACCACTTCGGCAAGCAAGCCTCCCTCTGTCTATGCACATATTTCACTGAAAGTTCAAATGTCAAATCATAGATCCACATTGCCTGCCGTCCAGTCCTTTCAGAATCTATAAACCCCTCTCTGTTTTTCCACTCTTATAGGATACTATTTAGTAATGTGGGATTTTAATACTCAAACAAGTCGGCAATCTGACAACCGTACGCCCACCAACAACTTACACTGTTTACATTAAATGCCCAGCAAAATATGACTGACAGCTCAGCGGACTCATTTCCTGCTGCAAAAGCTCCCACCTGCGCCACTCTGGAGGAGTTGGCCTGCGAGTTTAAGAGAGTCACCGTGTAAATCTGTCAGCCGGGGGAGAGTAAGATGAATAAATGAAAGAAAAATTAGAATCAATCCCTTGTTTCTTTAGCTGGGCGCAGAAAGCAGGCCGCATAAGCACGCAAAGATTGGACCTGCCAAAAATCTCAGGTACATAAGTGAAGCTCGGCAGAGACTGACATCTAAATGAGGATTACACGCTTGTTTGTGCGTCTACTTTTATATAACATTGCTAACACTTCTTATGAATGTGATTATGAACAGCAAAGACTGTGAAGCAAAGGTGTTTCTATGGGGATTCTGTTTGAGATCAATGTGTGCAGAGTTTACGACAGTGCATACAGCAGCTTGTTCCAATGTGACTGTCATATGCATCTGGCTAAACTCTTAACGTGCTGCTCCTATAGCTTTGTCTCATTTAGTTTTTTTCCCCCTCTAAATGGGTCCAGTAAATCAGTCAAGGCATGCTCTTGAACAGTGGACACATTCAGAAAGAGAGACATTCAATTGAATAAGGGTTGAGAAAAAAAGGTTACATTGTGGATACTTTGGCCATGCAAGATTTTAGATGGCACGTTTATAAACCAATAAAAAAAAACAATGTTTGCAATTTTTCATTTAATCGGTCTTATTTTTCATAATCCAGTCAGCTCCCATAAATCCATGAGTTTAGAAACAGAAGATCCATAGATGACCATTTGAGCTCATTGTTAGCCATTGCCATGGCTCTGACAGACAGAAGCATTTCAATTAATCTCTTTTGAGTTTCTCCTATAGTTCAAACTGTTCAGGAGTGGAGATCTTTACGAGCAGGATGGCTTACATACAATAAATCAATGAAGATCAAGTTAATCTCTTGAAGAGTGTTTATGCGAGTGTCTGTAGCCTTCTAATATTCCACTCTAATCCATATTAACCAGAGATAATTCTGCAAATTGGCTGGATTATTCAATCATAAAAACCTCTCAGTAGTAGTATTTTAGTGTGTATGTGTGTGATTTTATAGTCCAAGAAGGTCTGAAAGTCAAGGCAACATAACAAATTATGATTAATAGCACAAAGACACCCAGTGTTTCTATGACCCTCTATTAGTCACAAAGAATCGCCCAATCTGCACAATCTGTCATAAACAGTCCTCAGACAGCAACACAAACACATGAGACTCACGTCCACCTTTTACGAGCATAACAGCAAAGATTGTCCCTCTTTCAGTTTGCCAAAACATTCCAATGATTCTAGTCAGTCTACACTGCCGTTCAAAGGTTTTAGGCTCGTAAGTTTTTTTTTTTTTAAAGAAGTCTCTTATGCTCACCAAAGCAGTATTTATTTGATCAGATAGACAGTACAAACAGTAACATTGTGAAATAGTATTATTTTTTATTCAAAATAACTTTTTTAATATTTAAAATGCAATTCAGTTCTGACGCTCAATTTTCAGCACTCATTACTGCAGTCTTCAGTGTCACATTATCCTTCAGAAATCATTGTAATATGGTGACTGGTGCTCAAGACACATTTGCCAATCCTTGCTGAATAAAAGTATTCATATCTTGGAAAAAAAAGAGAAATAAACCGATTACCCCAAACAGTACTGTAGTGTATAAATACATGCACAAACACTAAACTTCAACCTCTGATCTGAAAACCACAGATCATGAACAACAAGTGAAAACTAGTTGAAAGGTAAAGGTGTACCACTGGAGTGGAAAGACGTATTACCATCTTGAACTTCCTCACACTAGTCGAGCTACATAACAGCATTGCACTTGAGCACCATCCAAGAGAGTGACTTACACACACGTGTTTGCTTAGTGTACACACACCGAATCACAGCCCAGCCAAAAGTAACACCTGCTCTTAAAGTAAACAGGACAGATGCTCATCCTCCTGCATCAAAAGTGAGAGAGAGAGAGACTCAGTGACCCCCATTAATACACTGCATACCAGCCCCCCCCCCCTCTCCCTCTCTCTCTCTCTCTGGTCTGGAGTTTAAGTCCTGAAATTTCACTAACACCTACTAACCACCATCACCCTGACACTCTGGACCAGAACAATATTGTCAAACAAATTACAAACACAACAAAAACCAATTACACCACCATTCAAAAGTTTGGGGTCATTACATTATTTTTTTGAAGAAATTACAAAGTTTTATTCAGCAAGGATGCATTACATTTATCAAAAGTAAAAGTAAAGACATGTATAATGTTTCAAAAGATTGTTATTTCAAACAAGTGCTGTTCTTTTGAAATATTAAGCAACAACTTTGATACGCTGAAAATTCTGCCTTTTTGAGAACAAATACATTTGAAAATATATTAAAGTGAAAAAGGTATTGTAATAATATTGCATAATATAACTGTTTTTACTGTCATTTTGAACAAATAAATGCAGACTGTGTGAGCATAAGAGACATGCAGACAAACTGTGTCCACACTGCCATCAAACCAAACCCAAGACAGAACTGCGCTTTCTGACAAAATACACAGATATCCGGGAAAGTTGATCATGAAATTAAATACACTGATGCACCACACATTTAATAATGTACTAAACAATGAAACTGTGTCTTATGAGGGGAACACTAATAAGGACTGTGCCAGCATGAGCCTGTCACCACAGTATGAGGGTCAGTGAGTGATCTGACTGGAGTCTGTGTCTCCATCACTAAACACAAGCTCATTATCACTGTTTTTGGCACAATTAGTCTTATTCTTCATTCTTTCTTAATGACTTATTCAAGCAATATTACGTCTTTACCCACTTTTGCTTTATTTCATTATATTTTAGCTTAATTTGCACTATAATGTTTTTATTTGTTAATATTACTCGATTTTTTGCACTGTTTTTTAACTATTTGATGATAATTTCTCGTTCTATGCAGCTGCAAATGCTCTGGCAATACCATTGTGGAGTTTTTTGTGCTAATGAAGCACACTGAAATTGAAGATTGAAGAGAGAGTGTGTTTCTGTGGCCAAAACAAATATTACTCTGTGTACTCTCCAGCAGAGAATAACTGTTTTCCTTTGCCTGGCTTTATGAGCGCAGCACATCCCTGGCTGGCCATAGCTCATTTGTGACCCTGGAGCACAAAACCAGTTTTAAGTCGCTGGGGTATATTTGTTGCAATAGCCAAAAATACATTGTATGGGTCAAAATGATTGATTTTTCTTTTATGCCAAAAATCATTAGGACATTAAGTAAAAATCATGTTCCATGAAGATATTTTGTAAATTTCCCACTGTAAATATATCAAAACTTAATTTTTTATTAGTAATATGCATTGCTAAGAACTTCATTTGGACAACTTTAAAGGCGATTTTCTCAATATTTTAATTTTTTTGCACCCTCAGATTCCAGATTTTCAAATAGTTGTATCTCAGCCAAAAAAAATAATAATTTGTCCTATCTTAACCATACATCAATGGAAAGCTTATTTATTCAGCTTTCAAATAATGTATAAATCTCAATTTCGAAAAATTTACCCTTATGTCTAGTTTTGTGGTCCAGGGTCACATTTGTTCAATCATTTCCCACAATACATCCAGAACATCTACTCTGCAAAAAATTTGCCATGTATATACGCACAATGCTGAAATAAGGAATTCAGATCTCTCTACATGCACATGTCACGTGGCCATAACACTACAAAGCTACTGCTGTGGACAAGACTGGATCTTTGTACCGTGTTTTGGGGAGTTTAAGAGTTGACTGGCAACCATGGGTGCTCCTGGTGAAGGTGCTGATGGTAAAGGGTGAGGCTTGAGCAGATGACAGATGAAAGTGGTTAAGAACTCACTTAACAGCCACTTGGAAAAAGCTGAAGTGTACCTCAAGAATGCATCGCTGCATTTGTTTAAAGAAATAGTTCACCTTTAAAAATTAAAATGAAGCCATCTGACTCTCTTGCGGTTACAACAATGTATGATTTTCTTTTAATCTGTGGCACAAAAAAAGGAGATGTTAGTCAGAAATACCATGAGAGGGAGTAAATGATGACAAAGTTCGGTTTTGGTTGAACTTCCCGTTCCAATAAGATGTATTTTTGGTTCACTGTTCAGACAATAACTGACTGGTTTCCATCTTTCCATCTATGGAATCTATATTAACCCTGTAAAGTCTGACATATGAAATAGGCTACTAGTCAGAATTTTCTACTTGCCTTAAATGCATATTAATATCAATTGACACCCTATAAATCCCAATAATATGTCTATAGCCTTTATAGTGTTAAGATGACCTGACAGATTATAGATGAATTGAAGGTAAGTATAGACGGCTGATCCATGTGCACATTACATAATTAAAATGATTAAGAAGAGCACTGACCTCTTTCAAAAACACACTAGCAGAATGAAAGCTTGACTGCTCATGGTAATGTTATTTTCAATAACATTCATAGCAACACAATGACACAGACTGCTCTTTATGACAGCACACGATGCGCTCTTGCTCTCACAGCCCTTCTGCAAATTTCTGCACATGACAGCTCAACATAAATCAACTTAAATGCAGAAATACTCACACTTTACACCAGTGATTGTTTTTTCTTTGTCCCAATGGAACATGGCATTAACCTGCCTATTACAAACATTTCAACAATAATTAAACAAAAAATTATTAAAGAAGTTGTCATTTTATTGCCTGTATGACAGCTAGCCCTGATCTAGTATGGACTACAAATAGGCTATATTTCCAAACCCTAAATCAAAGCTTAAGCTTATATCAAAGCATTTATCTGCCTCTAACCTGTGAATAGCATACCTTTCAGCAAACTATAGTATAATGTTAAATATACAGATTGTACATAACTATAGAAATAACAAACACAAGTTGATGCTTGTTGCATTAACATAAATGCACCATGAATATGGATTAGTTTCTTTTGACAGAGGAAACCTGATCTCTAATTTATATCAGCAGGCATATACTGCTTGTGTTTAAAGGCAACAAACAAATGCATAAAGACTGAATAAGAAAAACAAACAGTTCTTCATTCTATATTATTATAAGTGAAAGGCCTTGTTCATCAAGACTGAAAATTCTGTCATGCAGCTACTACACAAGCTTTTGTTGTTCCAAACCCGCATGACTTCGCACAGTCCCCATTCACTTTCATCTGGTGGGGGGAAAAAAGATGCATCTAAAGTGAATGGTGACCGAGACTGTCTGCCAAACATCCCATTGCGGTCACACAGTTTGTAACAGGTTTGTGAGGGTGACTCTAAGATGACTTAGGCAAACTGTCTCTTTAAACGAACTCTTCGGATATGTAAATATCCCCCAACAGCCTCACAACCCAAACCCGTCTGATCTCAGACACGTTTTCATTTGCGTAAAGGTGAGGACGCAAAAAAAGCAAACCTGTCCAAACACGCCTAAACAAGAAAACGCGCAGAAACCTCGGCTACACACAGCGGAAATGTTGGACACTTTGCTGCCGTGACGAGACAGCAGGTGAAAGCGAATCTTACCGAGATACTGCCTGATCTCCAGCAGAACTTTAGGGGGTCCTCCGTTCAGCTGGTAAAACAGTGAGCCGAGACAGAAGAGCAGCAGTGTGGCCATGCAGAAACCATAATCGCGCAGAGAGAAGCGAAGCCCGAGAGCCAAGAACCAGAATCTCTTCCTGCTGTTCCGATCCGTGCTGTGACTCGCGCTGTGATTGTTTAGACGGGGACTGCTGCTGTAATTCTTCATCGTCTCCTCACATGGAAGCGCCGAGAATGGTCGTCACCCATCCGCCTCTTCAGATACAAACTTCTTAGTCAACATTTAAACAAAAACTAAAGTCACTTCACAGATCGATGCACGCGAGCACACGCGTTCAGATGTTCGCCCCCCGCTCGGTCGTGTTTTCTCGCCTGCTCTGGCTGAGCTATTTTTGCGAATGAAGTTGGGAATCCATCCTCTGCTTTTTGGGGTTAGGGTCGGTGTCAGATTACTGAACGTGGAGGAAAAAGTTCAACCGGAGGATGGACTCACACTCACGCGCTGCTGTGTGCAGCTGAGCACCACCAGGTGGAAGACGCGTGAAAGCTTCAGTGCAGTCTGAGGAAAACTAATAGGCCTACAACACACACATTTAGCTGCAAAATCGCTAATTATTTTAAAGGGGTCCTATTATGCTTTTTCACTTTTTCAACTTTAGTTAGTCTGTAATGTTGCTGTTTGAGCATAAAAAAGACCTGCAAAGTTACAAAGCTCAAAGTCCAATTCAAAAGGAGATATTTTATTGAACAGAAATCACTTTTCAAAAACTACAACGAACGACTCGTTTGGACTACAACGCATATTTTCCGGGATTTGTGATATCACAAATATCGACGAATGGGACGAGACCTGGTTGAGCTGCACTAGAGAAGGCAACGAGTGTTATCACTATGTCGGAGACATTCTAGCTTTCCCAAGGGAGACGAACTTAGAGTGGTTACAATCATCCAGGTTTAAATCACGCTCAAATTGATTTGATTTTGACGCAATATTTACACTGAAGCTCGCAGGCGGCTATGGGAAGGGGCGTGACATTTCCCAACCAGGTGCCGAGTGCTGCCAATCACAACACACACTGGCCCAGCTAACCAATCACAACACACACTGGCCCAGCTAACCAATCACAGCACATTTCGTATTTCAGAAGGCGGGCCCTCATTTGATACAGGCACTATTCGAGCCGTTCATGCCAGACTGGGGAGAGAGGTGTTGTAATAATGTAAAATGTGAAAAATAA
Source organism: Sinocyclocheilus grahami (assembly GCF_001515645.1). NCBI lineage: Eukaryota > Metazoa > Chordata > Actinopteri > Cypriniformes > Cyprinidae > Sinocyclocheilus > Sinocyclocheilus grahami. The sequence goes on along the minus strand of NW_015505480.1, from coordinate 1,329,053 downwards.
TGTGTTTTTGAACAACCTAGTATGAGAGACTGTTCTAGTACACCCCCCAAAACAAAATCAAGACTTTGTAAAAGAGCATAATAGGACCCCTTTAAATGAATGCAATTTTTATTTTTAAATACACATTTAATAAAAAAGATCAACAAATAATTGTGCTCTATCCATCTAACTATCTATCTGTCTGTAAAAACAGCTGTGCATTTGGAGCCAAATTTCCATGTCATACTGTTATTCTGAAGCAAAGGGCATTAAAGACAACAGCAATAATTAGAAACAACTTAATTAAATATTCGGCCAAGAATCAAATTCATGACTGAGCAGTTTTTGACAATTTGAACAAGCAAAACTCAATTGGACTCTTCCAGCCATGTAAGTAAGTGTTAGAATGATAAAAGCAGTCATGGTTTCATTTATAGTGCAACGCAATAACTTTTATTTCAGTGAGGCACTCTAAATCAAATGAAATTACATCTTTATTTAACCCACTGGAAATATAATCATGAATGCGTGAGCAAGGGCAAAAATAGGCCTCCTCTTTAGCTTCAAGCTGTGTTTGTTATTGTCTGCCCATTTTGGATATATAGTTTCCTGAGGGTTTTGAAATTATTTTATCAAAGATTTAAAGTAAAAGAAAGAATAGTTTGTCTCCTAATTTGTTCTCAAATGTGGATGTTTATTTGCATGCAGTACTGTTGATACTATTGTCAAGATAATTTATTTGTACTTTAATAATAAATGATCTAAGTGTCACTTCAGTTACTGATGCAATAAGGCATCAACTATATGCACTATTGGTCCCTATAGGTATATCCCCCTCTCATTTTTATGAAGATAAAGTTTTAAAAAATAGATCAATGGGTTTGTGTCATTGACATAACTGCTAGTGTTTTGTAGTCTTATAATACTGTTCTTTTGAACTTTATATTCATAAAAACCTGTACTCTTTTCAACATTGATAGTTACGTTTCTTGAGCACCAGATCTGAATATTAGAATGATTTATGAAGGATCGTGTGACACTTAAGACTGGAGTAATGGCTGAAAATACAGAGTACGGGAGAGCAGTCGGTGTAGGATATTTTTTATTACACCTCAAAGGGACACATTTTTTAAGACATTTTTGTTTGTAAATACACAAGTAAAACCTTTATAGACAATCATTAGCGAACTTAAACCAGATAAAATAATTTTTATACATATATTTTACATCACTGAAGCATGTCACTAACTATAGGAGAAAGAGTATTGCTATGATGTATAGTACAGCTAATAATTACATTTGATGTAAAAGCAAAAATAAGTTATTTAAATATCAATTACATATACAGAATGTGCAACCTCAGTTAATCATTTCATATATGTAATTAAGACCCAGTTTTATATCATTTAAGTTGAAATAATTAACTGCTCATGGTTAGTTCTGTAATTAATTAACAAGTGATTATAATTTTTTTTTAACAGAGATTTGATATTTAAACAGCTCACCTCAACCATCAACATCTGACCTGAAAACAAACTTCTTTAAAAAACTGTAAATGTGTCAATTTGTCGTCTCATTTTCTCCACAATGGAATAAAAAACAACTTTCATTCTTTAATAAAGTGCATTTTTACAGTAACATTTCATGAAATATATTTTCGATTTTATAATCACATAAAAAGCCTCATTGTTATCAAAGCACTCAACTGATAGCAATTTGAAGGCATCCATTCTGATACAAAGGGAATTTATCGATTCTCTACTGCTTTAAACGTTCATTAAAACCTTGAGCATTCCTGCCTATAAATTGTGCTGCGTTAGATACAAAAGAGTGAATGGCATGAGGGAGAAATACAATTCTAAAGCAAGCTTTCAAAAACACCATTTCCTAAAACCGCAAGGCCTTAGGGAAGCATGGCTGGTGTCTTTTTGTAAATGGAAAACCAAAGGATTTGCAGAAGCAACTGTAGGCCTACTGAAAGGAGTTGAGTTTTGACCTCAGTTGCTCAATCAAAAACAGCCTGAGAGTGATTGTGGGAGAAACTTGCTCCATTGTGCTTAATTTGGAGTGATGTAATGCTTTAAATCTGTGAGCAGTGAGGACGTCATGCTAATGCTTAAGTGACGTAACAGACGTCAGCTAATGTTTCATTTAGGAGCCAGATGCTGTCTGCCTTTACACACATCTGTGAGAGAATCACCAGATGTGTAAGCAAATTTAAGTCCATAACAGTCATTGTGTTCTGAATGACAAAAAGAAATAATGCTTCATTGGATATTTCTTCTTCCCAATTTTGAACACTTTTAACTCCTGGGTAAAGCACCAGTCTGCAAATGTAACTAGTGTCAGAACACTCCTCTAAGTTAGTCACTCACCATCAGTTTTGATTAGATTTTCTTGTATTTTAAGGCTAAGACTGTGTGCTTTCAAGAGCTCAAGGCTTTTTCTATGATTCAAAATGTCTTCAACACCCTAGTCAAAGTGCAAGGCAATCTGGGACAAAAGAAAAGAAAACAAAAATGAGCACCTGTACACTTTTCACTCCAGCAAGCATATTACAGCTGTGTGATGCATCACTGGCATCAGAGCCGAGTATGATATGCAGGAGTATCATTTTCAAGATAACAGGCAACATAAATTGATACAGCTGATACAGTAATAAACGTTGATATGCCGCAACAGCCGAGTAAGTGATGCGTGTTGAATATTTGTGTGTTTAGAAGACTGGGAAGATTAAATGTGCTGTGAATATACAGTATTATATTAAGCAGATTATAAGGAGTGATGCTAAAAAGTTACCTTGAAGAAAGAAACAAATGAAAAGTTTTTTTTTTTTTTTTTTTTTTTTTACAAACATAAAAAATATTTGCTAAAACCGTTACCAACTTTTGG
>NW_015505480.1:1264692-1326172 GCF_001515645.1 Sinocyclocheilus grahami | reverse complement strand
TACTTTAAAAAAAAAAAAAAAAAAAAAATTTTTTTTTTTTTTTTTTTTTTTTTTTTTTTTTTTTTTACAAACATAGAACATATTTGCTAAAACCGTGACCAACTATTGGCCTAAAATCAAAATGTGCATTGCTCTGAATATCTCCATATGGCAACATCATGCTTTTGGGAATGACTCACCCAAGAGTACGCATCTTTTTATATATACATACTGTATGCTTTGAGAGATAAAGTATATTATATTAACAAACCTGCATGAAATGACATTGCTTTGGCCAGGTGACATACTCTTGATACTCAATGTGCTTCAATAAGCACTAAAAACGTTTCCTTTACAGTTTTTTTTTCTAAATAAATCTCAAACTTCCTGAAAAAGGGGTTCAGAACAGTCTTCAAATTTACACAAAAGCATAAATTCTCAGGAAAGAAAAAAGTGTGCTTTCTTTCGACAGGCAGATGTTTCAGGCCAAAATGAGATAGGCCCACAATAACAGTCCTTGGAAGCCAGATCAGTCATTTCTGAAAATGCCAAAAGGCTATTATAAGACAGAAAGGTGGGAGGAAATTCGGATAAGCACTAAAAACGTTTCCTTTACAGTTTTTTTTTCTAAATAAATCTCAAACTTCCTGAAAAAGGGGTTTAGAACAGTCTTCAAATTTACACAAAAGCATAAATTCTCAGGAAAAAAAAGTGTGCTTTCTTTCGACAGGCAGATGTTTCAGGCCAAAATGAGATAGGCCCACAATAACAGTCCTTGGAAGCCAGATCAGTCATTTCTGAAAATGCCAAAAGGCTATTATAAGACAGAAAGGTGGGAGGAAATTCGGCAGCTGTTGTGCAGGTCTGTCCCTTTACCAGCAAAATTTGATCCATTTAGTCAAGTTAATAACAGCTCATGTTAGTATTATGACTGTCCTGAGCTGCTGGCTGTGACAAGTTGGGCTTCACTGAGAAGAATACGTATGTGATGGTCCTCCTTCAAGCCCGCTTCCCTCGCTTTCGCCTGGTTTAAGGATGACACATGATCCAGCGTGCCAAAACCTGCAGCCAATAGGGGGGCAGAATACATGGGCATTCCAATCGACATGAGCCAATCAGACACAGAGCTCACATGAACAGGAGACACTGGCTTCCGATACATGTCAGTCAGACCTCCTGAGGGAATCTGTGGAGAAAAGGAAAACAAGGGCTAAATCTCAGTGCTAATGCAGGAAAGTAAATAAGAGTATTATGATCTAATTTGACTCACATGCATGTGCTAAATCAAATAATGGAATCTGCTTAAGTAACTCACAGCCATGCGGTGCTCCTTGCGGAGTTGTTTAACTCTGATCTGATCCAGACTGGATGCCACGTCCTTCACTGGCTGCTGAAAGTCCTCTGAGTACCTCTGTACTAAGAGCTGAGGAATACCACAGCGGCCGTGCTGAGAAACACAGAGAGAAAAGGAAAGATTAGCCAGGAAAACAAGATCTAGTGAAGTTCACCACCTCATTTAAGCGATTGGAAAACATCTCTAACAACCTTACAACCCTGTATGGCCCTTAAGAGACGCACAAATTCAGTCATCAAAATATAAAAAATATGAGGAGAATTTTCCTTGCTAATGCTGTATTGTTTCAAGCTAAGCCGTGATTAGCGCCCAGCTAATGTGAGCGGCACAACATTCGCCTCAGACTGTGGACTCTGAATAACAACAGAAATTATCAGATCATAAAGTTTATTTCATGTGGCTTTTTAATTGATTTTATGGTTGGTGGAGACCAAGCACACTTGGAAACGGAGTTTAACTCACAAACAAGCAAACTTTATGTGCCAATTATAGCATTACAAGGCGAGTAAGGCTAAATTGTTTGTTTAGTGTGAGATTCAGAGCTCTAATGCTAACATCACCCTGTGTGGCGTAACAAAGATCCAGTTTAATCATTTTCAGCCAATTATAGCATTACAAGGCGAGTAAGGCTAAATTGTTTGTTTAGTGTGAGATTCAGATTCAGAGCTCTAATGCTAACATCACCCTGTGTGGCGTAACAAAGATCCAGTTTAATCATTTTCAGAATGTCTTTGTTTGCACGCCAAATGGCCATCTTCTCTAAAACAGGCAATGTGGCTTCATAATATTGCAAACCAAGCAGTTTTTTATTGTAGTTAGCTCAATACTCGGCCATCTTTGTGAAACAATCAACAATCCAAGTACAAAGCTCACACAAGCAGAGCAATGTTTTGATAGCTCCACAGAGCCACAGTGTTTATACTCCTCAGGGAAATCAAACAATGAACAGCAAACAAGCTGCGAGAGGAAAAAGTATTTAATTTATATTACACGCACACATTAGCTTTAACTTGCAAACATCTTGTTAACTGAGAGATTAATTCAAAATCTACTCAAAGAGAGTCAAACAATTTCGTGTGCCCAATTTAGGGTACATCCCATAGGTTGTGGGTCCAGGCATAATAGGATTGGCCGCCAATAAAAAGCACTAAAACTCCAGGCAGTCTGTGCAGTCTGAAACCACAAACTGTTCCAGTGTTTTCATATTAAAGAGGTGACATTTTTCACCTCTTATTCACCTTTTTTTTGTTGGATAATCTCAAAGAAGTGATTTGGAATCAGATTTGGTTTGTTGATGAACGTGGACATTACACACCGAGGACTCAAGAAGATATACCAGACTCAAGATGCTCTGCTTATAAATTATACAACAAGCGAGTCCTCCAATCCTTCCACTTTGCCATGACTGAAAGGACTTTTTAAGGATACAGGATATGCAGCAATAGTTACGTTTGTGCATTTAGCAATTAAAAATAGCCAAAGAAAAGAAGGAGACTCCAACAGAAACCTACTGCATAGGTACTATAGGAACATCTTCTTATATGGAAACTGATGAGTGGAAATTAGTGTTTGGATGAGCACTGATTGAAATGTATATTTCTTTCCATTTCTCTTGACACTTTCAAAACAACTTCCAGCAGTAAATGGAAGGAAAAAATACTCCATGACTTTCCAGGGACAGTGGCATGGTTGAGTCAAGCCCCCTACTGGTAATCATTGTGCTTTTGTTTTGTCTGCTAACCTTTTTATAACTACTATAGTGCTGCCATTTTTACCATATGATGCAATTCATTCAAACTTGAGGTCACATGAACATGAAGTCCATTATTAGGGCTCATTATTAAGGACTCCTCAAATCCCTAAAAAGTTCTTCAATGCCCTGAAGAGTTGAGCTCCAACCACAATCAAAAACACCTGAGCAAGCTAATCAAGGTCTTCAAAGTTACTAAAAAATTACAGTTTTGCTTGATGAGACTTTGAGCTAAACTCTGCAGGGCAGCGGCTCTCTAGGGCCAGATTTGAAGAACTCTGCCATACGGTGTAACATTTGCATTTCATGATTCCAAAAAGTTCTCAAAGGAGTTTATTTTGTGAGTGCTATGCACTCTACTACTACCTGAAAATTGTGGTTGGCAACAGCAGAAGGGAAGTGAAATCATGACTTACTTTATCAGAGTATGGCTCTTCAGTGAGGTCAATGCCTTCCAAGCGCATCCTGTCCTCCAGCAGAGTCTCCAGGTCAGTCATTTTGGCATGGGAGATCTTCCTGCTGAGGGCAACTTTAGCTCCGTGGATCTGAGGACATGCTGATTCAGGTAGGTCAGACAGCCAGGGTGGATTCAGAGCTGCCGCAGATTCACCTGGTGATAATGGGGTTGACGGGGAACTCGCGGAGGGAGTGGTTGGGGTGTAAATGGCTTTTGGGGGTAGGGTTGGCGTATTTGGCACCGAACCAGACAGCACTAGTGAAGGATAGCGCAGACCATTCGGCAGACGTTCTTTGGACTTTTTAGCAGGCACAGGAGGTGGGACAGGTGGCTTTTTAGGGTGAATCCGTGGAGCGGGGCTAGTTGGGGCAGAAACCGGTTGGCGGTTTGAGGTCTGAGCAGCAGGCAATGGACCGACTGGGCTGAGAGAAAGCTGTGTGGGAACCATAGGTCTCTGCAGTGAGCCCGTCTCTCTTCCAGCCTTATCGCCCCTCTGGTCCAGTTTTGATTCTACAGGATCGACTTTTGCTGCTTTTTTGTTGCTCTCTGGCCTGCCTTTATCCTCACTGCCACTCTGGTCCTTCCTCTGATCAAAGGCCTGCTCCCAGTGTATATCCCCCAGAGAATGCGAGCGCTTCCAAGACTCGGGGGTCTCTTGGGGACCGTCCAACTCCTCACAGCTTCGGCTGACCGGTATGTGGGAGGTCTGTCCTGCTTTGGAGCCCTTCTTGAGGCCGAGGCTTCGCAGACTGAAGCCCTTTATGGGCCGGGGCAGAAAGTTCTTCGGGAACTTGCGTTCCTTCTTGGCCTGCTGCTGAAGAGCTTCAGTGGAGTGAGTCATGGGAAGAGTGGGATAGTCTGGAGACTTTACACCCCCACAATCAAATCCAGATGAACCATGGCTGTGGCGCGACGCCTTGCGGCTCTTACCTGAAACAGAGAGCCGTGCCTTCACATACATTTATTAATCACATATAATTCCTTCCTCGAAGGCTTCAGATGGTTCCTTGTTTTTTTTTAGTTCCTAAGAATAACTCTGATGTCGTGAAATTGATGATCAGTAAGAACTAGTACTGCAGCAATTTGGTTTCACACATGAGAGTGCAGCTCTTCAACTTTATTACTGATGCATGCATGCATGATATGCACCGTTACTGGTGTGATTCATGCATCGTGTAAGTGTAAGAGTTGAAATATATGTACTACAATCTGAACGAATGTGATGAAAGCTGTCAGAAAATAAATTGCAAACATTTGCACCTTTAGTTGTACAACAGCTTGTCACCAGGGCAGTATCCTCAAAGGTGTTTTATCTACCCCTAAAGGGTGGATATTACTATCTTAAGGGTATATAGAGCATCAGCAACTTTGTACTAAAATACACCCTTCAGGGTTGCAAAAGGAACAAAAGTGTACATTTGAGGGTACTACTACATTGCACATTTTTATCCTAAATAATTTAGCATATTGTTTTAGGCAAGTATTATCAGCCTGAGTTAATGTTGGTTAAAATGAGTTGACATGTTGTTCCAAAACTGTGCAATGTCTCAGTCTGCATTTAGTTAGTCACAGATCTGGAACAACATGAAGGAGAGTAAAAGATGCCATTTTCATTATCTTTTTTACCATGCAAAACAGAATGAGTATCTGTAACGTAACTAAAGGTATGAAAAAGTATGTTGCTGAATGGGTTAATGGTTACATTGTTTAGCAGGTACCCAGAGGCACAGTTCATTACATATTTCAGTTACAGATATGTTCATTAGTTGTAGTGAATTTTTAGGGATTACTTAAGGGTTAGTTGGTTGGGTGAGTGTTAAGTGTGAGTGTTAAGACATTAAGTGAAGAAAACCACAAGTCCAGATTATATTTATTTAGAAAGCATAATTTTCTGCCAATTTTCCACATCAAATATACTTAATATGCTGAGCATAGAGTTAGTAACAGTCAAACTATTTACGATTAACAGAGGCACAATGCTTTTTATGTTATAAAAACAGTTAATAAATAAAATGATAAATGAGAATTTATATGCAGGAACCTTAAGATAAATGAAGATCATAAATGACAATGACATGGTTGAGAAATGATGCAAGGATCTGGAAATGAAAGAAAGCAGCATTCAAGGATGCATTTAAAGTATTTTTCCTGGGCCATCAGATATACTTTAACAGAATCAATGACTCAAACTCTAATGGTGACAAAGCAGTGCATGCTTTAATAGTGAATATAATAAGCTCTGTACTGCTGCTCTTACAAGAAATGAGTGGAAATGTAATCGGCACAGATAAAATAATATCAAGAGATGAAAACAGATGAAAAAAGCAAGCAGATCAGAATGCTAGAGATCACAGAATGGATTTATTTTCCAATTTGGCAGATTGCACATATTTCTGATCCATCCTAAACAATCATACTCCACACACACACACACACACGCACACGCACACGCACACGCACACATGCGCACACACACACACAGAGAGACTCATACACAACAGGAGGAGGGATCAGTCAGTGTTATAAGATGCCAGTAGGAGGTTAAGAAGACAACAGAAGAGTGAAAACCTTAAACACTCAATTTCTTTGGAAATAGAGAATGAGATACGATACTTTCTCTTGAATAAAATCCTTTAAAAACAGTAGCTCCTACTTTTACACAATCTATGTAAAATATCACCTTCCAAATGTATGCGATTCATCCACTACATTTTGTATTTATAAAGTCTTTTCTTTTATAGGCACATAAGAACTTGTGCAATATGACCACAACAAACGCCACACAAATATGGAGTGATATTTCTTGAAATGGCAAAAGGAGAGAGGAGGAGAGACTTTAAATTGAGTCTGAAATGAATCTGTGTTGGTTTTGCCTGGAGAACATTCTCAAAATCGTCCTTTTTAAGTCCTGCTGTGAGCACAAGCCTTGTATTTGTTTCTCTGAGATTCTGTCTGTCTCTCTTTAGATTTTTCTGAGGCAGCGGATGGATTCTAATCTGATTAGTTAGCAAGACTTGCTGCGGTTTTCGGATTTCTAACAGAATGGAAGAAAGCAGGAGCAGGAGTCTGGGGAGGCTGGATAAGAGAGTTAAAGGAATGATGACAGAGCGTCTCTAGAAGCAGAGAAGCAGATAGAGAACAGGGCACAGCAGATGTGACAGACAGACAGGCTTGGGTTAAATCCAGATGTGATGACAGGTTCTCATTGGCTGTTAGGACACGGAGTCATGGCAGAGAGAGAGGCGTGGCCCAGAGGTGAGAGGATGGTGTCATGGCGTTGCTACACTAGGCTGGACATGGTGATGCGGTTGGTATGGAGATGCTAGACAAGTGCCTGGTTACCATTCTCTAGGTTTTCATTGCTTTCGTAGCAACCAGAGTCCCGTGGGGAGTCGGCCATGAGGCCACGCCCCTCACAGAGGAGTTTCTCCTGAGAGCCAGAGAGGGCGCTGCGCTCCGGATCACTGCTGCCTAGAAAACACACACACACAAAGTTAGGAAATGCATACACTTAAATATTCTTTTATAAACATGTGATAAATGTATAAAGACACATTTAGTACATAGTGTATTTAGCATATGTGTGTACTTACTGTCGTAATCCTGCAGTAGTTCTACAGCGGTCATCAGTACGGCACGGTGTTGAGGATCTTTGATGTTGAGCTCATCCAGATCTTCTTCCTCTAGTAGCTTAAATGTGTCCAGGTCCTCATACCCGTTAAACAGGAATGTAGGCATGTGCTCCTAAAATACATACACATACATTCACAGATTACACACCCAGTAGAGCAGAATCACTATGTAGCTAAAAATACCCCACTCCACCCTGGAAGTTCATCTATAGTGGGATTTATGTGTGGGAATGTTTCCAGACTTCAAACTCTTTTGTGACGGCCAGCTATCATTATAGTCCATTAACACACTAAAACAACACAATGAGGCTTAAATGCGTCCTTGGTGTCTATTGTGTGAAGTGTAAGGTCTGTAATGTGATGTTATTTAGAGATGTAATAATTCAGGCACTCGTGGGGAGGTCTGAAGGGTGTGTATGTCTCTGTCTTTAAATAAAACTTTTAACTGGCATGGGGAAATGACCTCGTCCCACTTTCTCATTGTTAATCTGCTTTAACAAGAGCTGACCATCTTTTCATACCAGCATCCACTTGTTCATTTTCTCATCTCTCCCCACCCTGTTCTTACATTCTGTCAGTAAAGATTAAAGATGAGCCACACACTCAGATTTATGCTGGATGATTATAGATAAACCAATCAAATTTCAAAGCATGTACATATCTCAAAAAAATGGCTGTGTGTGGTCCCTGTCTCACCTTCAGGTTGATTCTCTCCAGAAGCTCCTCGACTGAGTTGGGTTTGGGCGGCCTGCCCTTCCTCCTCCTCCGAACCGCTCGTTTAGGCTTCTCCTCTTCTTCAGTCAGCACATCCACATAGATGAATTTAAATGTGCCCACCTTGTTATTGAGCAGACCCATCCATGTGCCCATGGGCGGCTTACTGATGATATCAATCACATCTCCTCTCTTGAAAGAGAGAAATTTAGTGAGATTCAACGTTGTTATTAAATAAAAAAAGAAAACACCCAGAAACTAATCTAAAACATATTTTCAAATCTGCTAACTGAATTATAAATTGCCATGATAGTTTTAATATCTCATATTATCCTTTCCACCTAATTAAAATGGTTTTTACTCAAATTAATATTTATTTATTTGCTAAGTAACCATGTAATAAGTTAGACCCCTTCATGTTTAATCACAGTGGGTTGTAAAGGTCTAAAATTTAAAGGAACACTCCACTATTTTTAAAAATAGGTTAATTTTCCAACTCCGCTAGAGTTAAATAGTTGAGTTTTACCGTTTTCGAATCCATTCAGTTGATCTCCGGGTCTGGCGGTAGCACTTTTAGCTGTAGCTTAGCATAGATCATTGAATCTGATTAGACCGTTAGCATCTCGCTCAAAAATGACCATAGTTTTTTTATATTTTTCCTATTTAAAACTTGACTGTTCTGCAGTTACATCGTGTACTAAGACCGACGGAAAATTAAAAGTTGTAATTTTCTAGGCCGATATGGCTAGGAACTATACTCTCATTCCAGTGTAATAATCAAGGAACTTTGCTGCCGTACCAATAATATTACGCAGCGCCTGAAAATAGGCTAACTTCCGTCAACATAACCAACATGACCACCTGCTTGCAGAGGGAGTGTGCTGGGGACTATTTTCAGGCTGCTGCACCCACGGTACGGCAGCAAAGTTCCTTGATTATTACGCCGGAATGAGAGTATAGTTCCTAGCCATATCGGCCTAGAAAATCGCAACTTTTTATTTTCCGTCGGTCTTAGTACACGATGTAACTACAGAAGCGTCAAGTATAAAATAGGAAAAATATCGAAACTCTTTGGTCATTTTTGAGCGAGATGCTAACGGTCTAATCAGATTCAATGATCTATGCTAAGCTACAGCTAAAAGTGCTACCGCCAGACCCGGAGATCGGCTGGATGGATTCAAAAATGGTAAAACTCAACTGTTTAACTCTAGGGGAGTTGGAAAATGAGCCTATTTTCAAAAATAGTGGAGTGTTCTTTTAATTTAAAGTAGTATTAAACACAAAACAATTTTAAGTTGGATTAATTTCCTGTATGTGTTCGGTACCTTAAGTTTGAGTGAGTCTGTATCATATGGACTCGGTGTGAAGTCAGTGTGAACTCTAGCTCTGCCGCAGAAAGGACCTCTGTACGGAGGCTCTTCATCATCACCATCCTCACTCCTCACACTCTCTCTGTTGCTGGCCGATGAGTCTGTGGTGCTCACTGTCTGTCCACCTGTGAGAGGACAACACAATCATTACAAAAGCACTGGATTATTTCACCAGGCCAAATATCATTAATCAGACTGCCAGAAAAAAAATCTACATAATTTAAGGCACCATTAATGTCCGTAGCACAAACATTCAATGTTTCAATGAAACCGAAGTAGTGACAGATCTTTTCATACATATTGTGAAATATATAACAGAGTTAAATAGATCAATGAAAAAGGAAAAAAAGAAAAAAAGTGGGACAGGGATTCATCTATTCATCGCCTATTGATTGGATGGAATGGAGGCTTGATTGAAAGAAAGAGGGTTTTATGTACTAAATGATTGGAGAAGTCACCAGACAGTAGTCTATAGTTTCCAATGGGTGACTTATTTATATTTTGATTCAAAATTTCAAGGCTAAAACTAATTAAAAAAAAAGAAACACATACATCGCTGAATTGTTCAAAATAAGATCAATAACACGCATATATTGTGAATTTCCATTTCATGCTGGGTTTAACACATTGTTAAGATAAGACTAATATGAGCAATAGCGCTGCTTGCACACAAACAAGCACACACACACACACACACACACACACCACAAATACTTACTCATGGAGCTCTGCCCACTTAGGGAGCTGCGCAGACTCTCTACAGACCCTCCTGCCTTGAGTTTGGGCTTCTCTAGAGAATCTGTGTCTGGCTGAGGAGACTGAGGACAGGGTGTTCCATCTGGACTGGACTATACAAAGAAAAAAATGAGAGAATTGAAAGTATATTATTGAGAGAATGAGAGAAATTGAAAGTATATTATTATTTATAAATGAAAAAGTAATAATATGGACAGCAGGTGATGCATATAATATAAACCCCACAAAAAGGACAGCTGATTGCAGCACTGCTGTGAGATTAATCCTCTAGTTTAACAAAGTAATTACATTAAGCTGCCACTAGGTGGCACTCCAACATAATATGATTACAGGGAGCGAGACATGGTGTTGGCACAAAGTTCTCTTTGCACAGATGAGCTCAACACTGATTAACACACATACATATCCAGAGATCTACATTAAACATGCTAAAAGAGATGACGTCATATAGATGTAAACTCTTGCCTCAGTTGTAACTAAAACCTAGTGAGCTGCTTACAGAGGCAACATTTTAAGACAAATACATTTTCAACAGCATGTGAATACAGGCAGTGGGTGTGTATTCAACACTGCCAGGGAGTATGGCCACTTGTAACCAAGCTCTAGGCTACATTAAGAGATGTTTGACCCTAGTTTGAAACACAGAAAGTGGGGCACACATGTTCCCTCTTGAGTAAAGGCAGGGTCTCACCTCTGAACAAGCTTGCTATATAGCACATAACTCAGCACGGTCAAAGCAAGTACATGGGCATCTGTGTGTGTACCTGTTCAGAGAGAGACCCGGCATATTTCTTGGACATGCGTTTCCTCATAGTCTCTTTCACAGACTTGACTTTCTTTCCTAGAGAGATACGGGACGAGGTGGGAGATTTCACAGCGTCCCTGTACAGAGCCTCCTGCTCCTTATGCCAGAGAGAGAGAGAGGGAGAAAGAGAGCGATTAAGCACACTGAAAGCCAGCTGATCAACACAATTGGATGACAAACACTGCAGCTGCATATGAGAGCTGAAATCAAGAGGAAGCGAGAGAAAGAGTGCATGTGTACTCACACTAGGCTCGGTCGTGTTGACCACATGGAGGGCACGATTAGACAGGTCAAATCCTCCAAAGCTACATGTTCTCTGTGTGGAAAAAAGACATAATTACTGTGAATTCACGAGCAAATTAATATATTTAGAGAGAGTCATTTAAAACGATTCACAGAGTCGCAATGATTCATGCTGCTCTTTACAATGGAAACCACGCATTTTAAAATGACGAGCTGCCAAAAGAAATAGTTCATGGTATGACCTGATTTCCTATTTAACTCAAAATAAAATCTTTCAGCAGTTGTTTAGCATTATGTAAATAAACCAATGCTTTCTTGTAAAACCTTGATGAATGAACTGAAAATTGGTACTGAAACAATAGTGAGAAATAAAAAACAAATGTGAACGGACATAAGGCAACATCTTACATCGCTCAAATACAAGCGATGCATTAAATTTAAATAAACTGACTTTTCATTTTTGTTGAAAAGTTCTACAAAAGCAGCAGAATAAAAGATATCCGGTTCAAAATAAACAGAATACAGATCAAATGTCGTAGTACGAGTCGCTGTTGCATATTGCATGGAATAACATCATGCACTTTAAAAGAAAAGAAAAAAAATCTCAATAAAAGAGAGTAGCACATACAAAAAAAAAAATAGCATTCATGCCTAGGCTGAAAGAGGAATTTCCAACCCAAAATGGATGAAATAGTTCACTGATGAAGGTCACGGTCATGTTCACATTCACTATGAATGACGACGAGGATCCGCAGACTACAGACTCTACAAAGCTGCAGAAGGAACTCCATATCATTTATTTTCTTCTTCTACCACTCTCCACTGTCTCTCAAGGACTGAGAGTTTCAATTATGCTCTGACACACATGACTGACTACAAGAGAATAAGCCAAGAAATGAAAGGAGAGAAGCTCAGGACTTGAGGTATTGTCACATTCTATTTCTTTTCTACACCTTTCTTAGATGATAAAATTTTGACTCCATACTGCAGTAACATGAGTCTAGAGTAATGAGAAGAACTGGTAGCTAACTGACAGTCTAAGGGATTTCTAGCTTTAATAATTACCCCAGAGATGGGTGAAGATTTTAGAAACAAAATGCATTTTATGACAGCACAGTTCACATTTCAGTATCAGATTTGGTCTTGAAATATAACTCAAGCAGTTTGTCTCGAAATTGTACCCTACTGCAATTCTCTTCTGCAGCTTTGCAGCAGCCTGTTCCTCCAGTGCAGCAGGGGGCACTGTAGATCTGCTCTTCTGGCACACTCACAGACTTCTGCTGGATGCGTAAGAGCACGCGCTTGGTGCAGCGATCCATGCTGGATGCCCACTTCCTGTTTGCATCTCTTTCGTCTTCCAGGAGCCAACGTCTGTCTGCTTTGCTCAGCGTGACGGGCCTAACCAGCCCAGTCCAGTTCAAGTGGCCATACAGGCTGCGTTCCACCACGTATGTGATGTTGAGCTCACTAACCGCCGTCCTTCCCTTCAGACGCCTCGGTGGAAACAGCCAGCTGCCCACTACTCCGCCCCCACAGCTCTTCCCCTTCTCCCTGGCCAATGGAAGCTCACGAGCGGGAGGGGAAGCGGGTAAGGTGGAGGAGGGAGCGATGGTTTTCTGAGCGTTGCAGGAACGTTGGTAGAGCAGGTGCTTGGTGGAGTACGCGTAGTTTGGGTCAGGCTTATTGCGCTGCCACATGGAGACCGGTGGCCGTTTGGTGTTGTTAATGTCTTCTAAAGACACCAGAAGGGGGTGCGGCTTTGGGCGGGGTCTAGTGAGGCCGTAAAAAGCGTAGACGCTGTCAGTACTTACCCCGTGTGATAGAGATGACAAGGCCTTCCGCATCTCTCCATCTGTAGCCGAGCGGGAGACTTTAGCATTGTCGTCTCCCAGACCCTCCAATTTGGAGAAAGAGGAGCCACTACCCCCCACTACACCCAGTCCGGATCCAGCACTACTCTTCCGTGGAGGGCGGATCAGGCCATGGGGATGTGCGCCGGGCGTCTTCACTAACTTGTGAGCAGGTTTCCAGGTGTCAAGGCTACTGGTGGAGGGCGAGGTGGTCAGGCTGTCCGTGTCCCCATCCAGAGAGAGCTGCTCTTGGGCAAGAGGGGACAAAGAAGAGTCTGTGCACTGGGCCGGCTTCTTGTGGATTTCCGCATACAGAGCGTTTATGTCATCACATAAGGGAGCTGCATCCAGACTGAGAGAATCTGCAGAAAAAGAAAGATCAAAACAAAAACTTCTATAAACTGAAATATCTATATCTATTCCAAGCAATACTGTCTCATGCATTATTTAATAGCAGTGGAATAAAGTATGGATAAAAATTTATATCAACTAAAGATAAAATTAGAGATGCACCATATACAAATTCTGGCCAATAGTATTAAGCTGATAACTATTTTCATGTTCTCGCTAGTAACTGATAAATTGCAGATATTACAATTCTATTCTATTTTGTCTACATGGCATTCAAATACATTTTATGTCAGAAAACTACATATAAAAAATAATTTAAAAAAAGATTTCACGTCAGTAAGATTTTTTTTTGAAAGTCAATGCTCACTAAGGGTGCATTTATTTGATCAAAAATACAATAAAACATTAATAGTACAAAAATATTAATATTATTTTTCAGCAGCCTTTATGCCAGCCCATGTCATATGATCCTTCAGAAATCATTCTAATATGCTGATTTGGCACTCAAGAAACCTTTCTTACTAATAATGTTTATTATCATTTTCAGGTTTTGTGGAAACAGCGATTCTTTGGTAACGTTAATAAGAACAACATTTATTTGAAATGTTCCATTTAATGCATGCTTCAAGAATAAAAATGCTATTTTCTTAAAATTCTACTGACCCACAAACTTTTGAATGATAATGTTAATTAAATATAAATGACCAAAAACTAATATTAATCGTTTTAAATGCTACATATGTGCAGCAGGAGAAATGGATTTTTGAGATTTGCTAAAAAATAAAAAAAACTTGAGTTAATGCCATAAGAACAAGTCTCTTCAAGCTACCTTGTGAGCCATGTCTTTTGCTGTCATCCACTTTGATGAGCTTCTTGCGAACACGTCGAGTCGAGTTGACCAGTTTGTGAAGCCTCTTGAATTTCACAGAGTCCTCCTGCTCATCATCTGACTGCTCCACAGACTACAGAGAGAAAACTCAACTTCAGTGTTATATCACCTCCTATGATCATAAAATATGTAACATCTTTCACACAGACATACACAAAAACAGAAAATGATGGCTTCAATTGGTATGAAAAGATTATGACATGTTTAGGATGGGCTTTTGATATTAAGGACATTACTTAATGGAATATGGAGTTACGTGTTATGAAATTTTATGTCCAGGAAAAACACTTAAGTCTTGTTTTTGAACATAACAGATGGGTATGAGTGAGCATTTGTGGTGGAACAAATCCTTTTCTTGGTCCAAATGAATAATTCATATAGGGACTATACTGCTGAGATAATTTATGATGGATCACTTCCCAAAACAAACATCTAACATAACCTCACAGTTAACACATTTATGATACTGAAACCTCTGATACACAAAGCCTCTTTAATCCCTTCTACCCAAATCACAAACTTGCAAATTGCACGTTTGAAAAAAAGTCATTGCACACCAAAAAAATGTTGTTCACTGCAAAAGTACACCACATTATGGGATGACATGCTATTTTTTAACTAACAGGATATAATTTGCTCTAACCACAGACTGTTTTTAAACCATCGGGAGAGACTGAGCTGTTTTCACCAATATCAGTGATTGGCAATTATATCTTTGTACCCCAACACACCACACACTTAAGTGTTCCACTAAATCACTGAGGTTGAATGTGATCCGTTACTGGAAATCTAAAGTTCAACCACATGCACACACAAAATCTCTATGGTTCACCATAGGCATCGAGTAATCTTTCCTAATCATTCAAGGCCACAATGACCATCATTCAAAAAGAAGAAGAGTCATTGTGATGATAGATGAGAAATATTGGATACACGGCTAATAACACTGTTCAAACAGCTCAAAGTGTATTCCGAGAAATAGAGCAGAAAAACTCATTTACATCATAATCAAAAGCACCCATATGAAGAAAATAGCATCAGGACAATCTCATTAAGGACTTAAGGGCTGCTCAAATCCCATCGCCAACAAGTTAACAAAATCACATTTTAAACAAGAGCAAGGGAGGAAAGAAAAATTGAAGAGAGAAAGAAGAAAAAAAACAAAAAAAAAAGAATGTGTGCAGAAATGTGTCCAGCTGTGCTCCTACCAGGAGTAGTTTCCTCTAGGTTAGATGAAACGCAACACCATCTCACGAGTCACGGCGAGATGAATACAAACTGTAAACAGTTTTTTGAAGGAAACTCTGCAATATCTGGAGGCAGGGGAGTGACTGTGGCAAAAGGCGCGAGTTGTGTGTCCGGAAACATTGTGAAGTCTGCCATATGACCCCTGAACATCCTTAATGGTCTTCAGACGAGAAAAGGAATGTGGGCCAGAGAGAAAAAAGGCTGGTCTGGTTGCAGCCCATTCATATACAGATACAGTACATCCTCTGTGACAACGGCTACTAACACTGAACACAGATCAGCTCACTCCGGTGGAGCCGTGATGGGTCACTATACTGAATGCAGCTGACATTGATCTCATGACAGGGGAACCCTGTGGACACACAGCAAGCTCTCAGTGTTCTGATTAATGTTAAACTGAGCTCAGATCAGCGGGATCCCCAGAGAGAGTTGTGGCCGTCGGTTTAACCGTTCGCAGACTAGGGCTGACCCATTTCCATTTATAAATAGGAGATCATCAACCCAGGGGCCAAGATTCCTACAGAGATCAATTTTCTCATTCAGACGCTGAGATTCAATTTGCACATGCTGATGTGTGGTAGAGACAGGCAGGAAGAAGTGTGTGTGAGTGTGTTTCAGAAACACCCCCAGGGGCTCAGAGATACAGGGTCTTTGTATAAATAAGATTTGCTTACCTCATTTCCACTCCTTTTGCTATAACGGGTAAAACAGTACAAAGGGAGAATCTCACGAACAAATGTCCGGGTCATATTTCACCCCAATAAAATAATTACAAATTACACGTATGAAAATAAAACCTTTTTAAGGACTGTTCAGATTAAATTTTTTTGAAAGATCATCTTTCATCACAATTAATTACACTTTTTAAAATTAATTTTCTTAAAAAAAAAAAATCTCATTGTAATGTGGATTATTGTAATTTCTAAAGAATAAAAAATGTATTGTGAAAAATCTACTATAAATAAAAATAAATAAATAAATATATATATGTATATATATTAGGGCTTGCGCTGCTTTTCCATAGTTTTTTCTATGTAAACATGGACGTGTTTGACTGTTGCGCTCACGTCTCTTGTATGAAACAGCATTTTAAAAATGCGGCGCTCAAGTTAAAGGAAGTTCACTCCCATCTTCTTGCATGTTTTTCCTATTCCACTGCCTGCGTCGCATCTTTGTCAACACAAAAGTGCATTCTGTATAAATGGCTCCTAGTGATATGAGCGCGTCACACGTGAGCGCGTAATCACGTGCGGTTGGATCATTCTTTTCTCTTTACTGTTAATATTGGCATATTGTCAAAGTGTCTAATTCTAACATTTGGTAACCCCAATATTTAACCATTGACTATAGCCATTCAACATTACAGTATAATTGAGAGCTATCAATTTTAACATTTATTAGACTTTAAAAAATTACTTCTAATTACAGTGAACTTAAAACATTCTTCACATAAACCCACTATAATAAATGTGATATTTACCTGTGCCCTTCAGCAGAAATATACAGAAAGTGAAATTGAAGTTATCAAACACTAAATTCTAAATTAGTGTATAATAAAATAATAAAAGTTATTTTTTCCTCTTTTTTTTCTTTGTCCTTTGATTAACAGACATCACAGCAGCTGGTTATTAAGTTGTTTTGGCTGTTATTTCTTTAAGAGCTGCTGCAGCGGATCTGACACGCATCATATTTTCTCTCAACTGTTTTTACCTTTTCTTACCTTTTCTGACCCACTTCAGGTCTTAAAGTCTCTATTAATGAGCTGACGAGTTAAATCGGGTGTGTTAGATGAGTGAGAGAGTGCTGGGCTGCTCCAGGACAGTTTTGAAAACCATTTCAGAGACATGTTCTTAAATGTGACTCATATAAAATATATTACATGCATGCACAGTTTTAAGGCAGCTTTAATCACCTTTTTGGTAACTTCATGACTTAGCTGACCACGACATTGCATGCACGTAGTTTATTTCGCGCTTTGATATGAAAGGATACAGGCTACAGCGCGCGCCGGCGCCTTTGTGCTAGCACAGTACCGTTTCCGCGCTCGTTTGACTCACGCCTGGCGCTGAAGTGAAGTGGAGCGCGCGTCTGAAACGTCTTCCATTTATCCATTTGTTCTGCGACTGAATAAATGCACTTCTTGTCAAGAGAAAAGTGATGGAAGCCGCAGTTGCCAACCCTAGCCCTCTGTTAATTGCGTTATATATTTTTAACGCGTTAAACTGAAAAAAATTAATCACCTGTGTTAACGCACTAATTTTGACACCACTAATATATATAAATATATATATATACACAGTATATACACATTTATTTTGTGAAGAATACATTTATTTATATAGATGCATTATCATAAAGACAATTTTTTTTTCTTTCTTTACAAGAGCTTCACCCACAACAGCAGTTTTTATCATTCTCTTCAAATCCATTATCAGAAGTCAGTTAAAAACAGGTCTTCAATTTCCCCCAATTTAATCCTTTTGGACATGAAATGACACTGACCACACACACAAACAACAAAGATGCACAGAAAGCATTGGACGGGCAGTGACTCCTCTCAGCGGACACAAGGCTTTGCTGGGCGGAGTGAGTCATTCTGTAGCTTTAAGCGCTGAGCGAAGCAGTGCTGTGGTTTGTTAACATCAAAAAGCATTGCAAAAACAGCTTAGCTGTTGACCATTAGAGAAGGAGGTGTATGTTTACTTCCAGAGGCTGAAAGCTGCTCAGAGTTTCCATGATAACTATGTGTATATTTGTGTACTGGCAGCTTATTTCTCCAAGAGGGCAAACTAAATCCACTGTTACCAAACCTTTCAAGGCTTTAACCGAGAAGAACCCCTTCATGCAATGCTTGGGACGGCCCTGTGCACAGGCACATACTGTATATACAGTCTACACAAAGCATACTCTTGTAATAGAACCTAGAGCCAAAGTAGTGACATATCCAACTGTTGTTCTCAAAGCAGAAGAAAAGGCCATGAGGCAGAAATGGCCACATATCACTCTTCAGTTAAGACGCACATTATGACCTCATCACCAGGGGATGTTTAGTGTGCCAGCTCCTCATGCCAAGTAGAAATTACATCAACACTAGAGGTTTTACAGTGAGCCGCCAGTGCCATATGCTCATTACAACTGAGGCATTACAACATCATTGTCTCCATTCAAACACGTATGACATATCAGCTTTCAGATCAATGCTTGTATTGATTTAGAATTTATAGTGCACTCAGTAAATTACTCATTTAAAGTGTTTCACCTCAACAGAAATGAATCGTACTGTAAAAATTATGTACATGAGATGATATGACGACTCCAGTCATTAGTAACCTAATAAAAGCCACGTTCAGATCACATGACCAGCCTAATAATACTCATGACTGACTACGATTTGCACATTTTCACAGTGAAATCAGAAACTGAAGCATGATACTATAATGCCACTATGTATCATAGACTATCAGCATAAACAAATACTGAGTGCACATTTAATGTACGGTACGTACAAAGCTTTAAGAGTCCTACAGTTTCTAACAAATGAAAGTGTGTTCAGTGTGGTTTTAGCAAGGGGATGAACTGGGTTGACGTAAGGACTGCCACTGCCTGAGTTTATAAACCACAATGTCACTAGTGTGGTCTTCAGAGATTTAACTCTATAGACACACACACACACACAAGACATCAGTCAGTACAGTGAGAGACATTACTAACACTTACTGCTGGGGGAAAATAAACTTTGATGTGACTGAATGAGGTTATGTTGTAACCACGCCCTATATACACTCAGGTCTAGTCTGGGTGGTTTAGTAAAGTACTTACATTGTAGACGGAGGAGAGGTTAACAGTGGGACTGGATCCATCAGTCCACTCTGCTGTGTCTGTACTGCTGCTCAACTGTCTGTTCCTCTCATATTCCTTTAACTATGGAGAACAAGAGGTCAAAGAGAGCCGCCCCCCTCGCCCTTACACTCACACACCCTATCTGTTACAGAAATAGAGTCAGAGAACACCTCATATAACCATGTAAAGACACGCACACAAACACACAAAGCTTTCACCGGTCACCAGTAAAATACATGAAAAAAGACAGACACAGGGACAAACAGAAACGTCATGTCCATTCAATCCGAGATTTCTTTTAATGTATATGTTTTTTGTGTTTATATAAACTACTATTCAAAAGTTTGGGTTTCTGAATGTCAGAAAACATTGGAATGATTTCTGAAGGATCGCATGACACTGAAAACTGGAGTAATGGCTGTCATTGGCTGATCCTGGGCCCATTTTCATGCTACACTATGCACCAATAGACTAGTCCATCTAAAACTCTTTAAAAATTAGATAAATAAACAAAAAGAATGCATGGCGTCCTTGGACACACAAAGAAACATACCACACAAAGACAAAGAACACAGAACAAGTAAAGCAACATTAATTTGGAAAAAAATACATTTGCATTCATTTGCATTTAAACAAACACAAGAGGACAAACACATGTTCATGCATGCTTACAGCATGTATGATGATGGCAACTATCCACAAAGGCTTAACATTGATTCAAACTTTAGATCCAGTCAGACCACTCATTACATAAATCAACTACAAGGCCAAAGGAGAAAAAACTAAAGCAGAAGAGACTTTAAAGAAATGTAGAAAACCCAGTTGGTTAAAGGAATCAATGTCAGCCTTGTGGAGAGAAGAAAGCCACATTCTACAATCATCCATTAGGTTCATTATCAGATGATAATTAATCATTATCATGTTCTCAAAACAAAATGACAGAGGAAAAAAAGAGACCTACTATAACCCAACACACCTAAACAGTGAAAAAGAACAGAAGAAACCTATCCAACCAATCCCTGCTAACCCTACGTCAGAAATTAGACACCTCCTCCATCTCAACAAAACAAGAAATCTACTGCAGCTCTCAGATGCAGGGTCAGTACGCATGTATTTATATGTATGCAAGTGTGTGTATGTGCATTTGGAGGAAGGAAGGCGCAGGGGGCATCAGTCTAGGTAAGTAAGGTTAGTAAACATGAAGGTAAGCCAGGAAAGCCCATTAGCGTTATTTTTTGGGGATGATGGGGTGTGTTTACCCGTGCCAGCGCCTCCTCCACTGTGATCATCTTCTCTTTCACCATCATCATTAGCTGGATCCGTTCTTCATCACTCATAGTGATCTCACTGGCCACATAGCCAATGTCCTCTCCTGAAGGGTCAAAGGTCAAAGGTGAGCAACAAGAACAAGCGAAAGCCTCTTTAGGCCAAGTTAGTTCATTCAGTGGTCATCATATTGTCAATTGTCATTTTGAAATCAGCAATAATATCTGACGACAGTGGTGCCATGAATTCATTTTTTGTAGGAAAAATTAAAAACTAATTCTAGAGTAAACAAACAGTATCAAAAATGAATTGGCTATTTAAGTGAAAGATGTAATTAAAGTCACAATATTAAAGCTATTTTTTCTTCCATTCACATTCCTATGAGTGGCCCATCTTTTCTCTCATATGGTGTCTCTGAACAATAAAAACAAGTGAGCGGAGAGTTATGAAGGGAGGAGTTTGTTTTCATTACCTTTTGACGTTTGCCTTGTGACCCCTTTCTGTGACTTTCGAAAGTTCTGCCAGAAGGATTTGTTTTTCTTCTTGTTGTCCCATTTTCCTGTATGTGAAGAGAGGAGAAAGCCATCAGGACCATCAAACTCATTAACTGTACAACTGTGCAAACATACACTCCGAAATACCTACATTTAATGCTTTATAAAAAGAACTGACTCTACATCTATTATCTATCATCAATCAATCTGCCCATCCACAAAACAGACGTTTAGTGTTTACAGAAAACCCTGTAACCAGAACATTTCAGTCTGGTATAAAACCAAATAATTCCAATAAAATTTCCTCAAAAGATTATCATAATAATAGTTTTCATAATGAAACACAAACCTGATCCATCTTCAGAGCTGGATTTGTGCAGAGCAATTCTGATGAAAAACAGAGAAAAGAATGCAATTAGGACGTTTAATACAACACTTCAATTTTTCAGCACTGAACATAACATTTCTCATATATAGCCTTATCTCCTACTGACAGGATATATGTATGTACAAATGGCAGGTGGATTTGTGTTAACCAAATGTATAGACATTTCTATGATTCGAGGCAGTAGAGGGCAGTGTGGTGCTGTTCACAGAGCACATGTCAGGCTCCTGAGGCTCACAGGGCACAGATGAGGTGCTCCGGAGATGCAGCAAAAACAAGATGAGGAAGACAGAAAGTGAGAGAGGGAGAAAAAGGGAACAAGAGCCACCACAAGACAGACACTGCCTGTTTATATTTCCACTTCGCTCCTCTGAGGCACGGTGCCCTTGGAAAATACCAAAATAACAAAAATCTAACACACTCATCAGAGCTCATTTATGGAGTCTAAATTATGGAGTCTAGATATAAGACTCCTCAGATATCATATTAATGCTGACAAAATAAATTTGGCCTAATTACATCCTACTCTAATACAGACACATCACCTTTGAAATTCTTATATTCTTCGAATAAATTCTTCTATACTAATTTTCAAAATCAGTCAGTTGATGGATTGCCTGAGCAACTAATCGTGATGGACAAATACATTCGTTGGAATGTGTGTTTGTGTCCAATTAATGTATTCATTACATTTTATTATTACAAAAAATGCATGAACACGTTTAACAATCTGGAGTCTCTGTTTGCATCTCTTACACGTGCCAACGCTGCCTTTATTTGATCAAAAAATACAATAAAAACAGCAATATTGTGAAATTATATTTCAATTTTAAAAAACATTTTCTGCTTTAATATATCAAAATTCAATTTTGTCCTGTGATGGCATAGCTATATTTTCAGCCGCCACGGCTCCCGTCTTCACGTCACATGATCTGTCAGAAATCAATCAATATTATTATTAATGTTGAAAACAGTTGTTACATTTTTGTTTACAGACCCAAAACTTTCGAACAGTAGTGTGTGTATGGATATAAACAGTCTATCATTAAAACAAAACCATATTTAACCATATTTTTTCATATAGAACAACTGGACATGCCATCCTCATTTGGGAAAATATCCAGTGTTTACATTCCCATTGGTCATGTGACATAGATCATAGATGTTGTGTGAAACTAGGCCATGTGTTAACTGCCAGTGAGAGGAAACATCTGAACTGAGCCGACTGTCAACAAAACCCAAAACACAGAGGGAGAAGAAAACATTCTGCCTCAAACGAGTGTTTGTTCTGCAGATGAACGCAAGTATGCAAGGGTATGTGTTGTGGTTTTCTTATTTGGGTGGTGGTTTCTCGCTCATCCTTGGGTTAAGAAAACAATCTCAATCTAGTCTGCACTAAAGTAAACACTGACACCGGCATGTAAGCATTCACTAACACACACTTGCGTGCACCTATGTACTCCAGTCTGGTTTTCTCCACAGGAAGACAGTGTTTTTACCAGTCACTCGTGCTTAAATCATTACGGTCGCATGTGTGTATGCTTTTCATCTGCTGTCCATATGTCCCAAATACATCTATGACATTATTCTCACTGCTAAAGCTATCAGTATCTACACACACTCAAGAGGACAGTGTGCGTGTGTGTGCGTTTAGTGTCAGGTCAGATGTTACATGTCATTACAAGGACTGTGAAAATGTGCTTGTGTTAAAAACACGGATTCTTGCATATTTCGGGACGTCTACTGCACTCTGATCAAATAAAGACGTCAATGCTGCTCTTTTACCCAAGTGTGTGTTTGAGACACAAGGCATGACGGAGGCCTCCCTGAATTATCATATCATTATGCTGCCATGGCAACACAAACTTTCTCTGTTTAACCTCTCATTCACCCCACACAGAATCCAAAGGGAGTCTCCTGCTTGTATGCTAACTGCATCTCATGTTAAAAAGGCCCTATTGAAGAGCAGCTCAGTAAATTAGGCTCCATTCAGGATTTTTGCTATTGACAGAGCTGTATGTGTGTGAGCACAGTGTGACCAGCATACAATACAAGCGTGTTACAGTCCGTCAGTTTCTTTCTTTCATTTCGCAGGGTGTCTTGTGTCTTTACTGGTGTGTGTCTAGCAGAATATAAGCCCTGCTGGCTGCATTCCTTCACTGCGAGTAACTGTCATGTCCACTATCTCCTAACAGAGGAATCCTTGGCTTACTGAGATTGTTATTCAGAGAATGTGATGGAAGAACACTTCACTCTGAAATCTTTACTTTCTCCACACGATTCAACTCTGTTCTTCAATTTAATATGAGGCATGTTTGGGATGGACAACTGCATTTACTAAAAGACTCAACAGAAGTTGTTTGGGTTGAATAATGTCTTGTAACCATAGTAACGGACAGTAACTACATCTGTGAAGATTTAATTTGTAGTTCTTTGTCAATTTGAAACAATTTTGGGCAGCATCTGCTGGTTTCAACCACTCAGATAGGCAATTAAAAAATCTGATTCAACCTACTTCAGTGTGTTGACTTCCTCTTCAACTACATAAACCTCTGTTTGACCAATTTTAATAACCTGAGAGAGAGCCCTAATAGCCCTAATATTGATAATAGACTGCCAAGAATAGGGCTGCATAAATGTACAGTATGTGCTGCATGTTTCAGAGTTAGCTTTTTTCTATTCGCAATAATTTTTTTTCCTAATTTGTGCAGCCCTACAAAAGAATATACCTTTAAGTAGTACTGGGCGGTATACCGGTTCATACCGAATACCGGTGTTTATTTTTGTTATGATATGAATTTTTTAAATACCGCAATACCGGTGTATGTTGCTTAAACATCGTTCGGAACGCGACACGGTTTGAAAGGGGTTTCTCTTTTGAAAGACTTTTCACTGTTGCACTGCGGTGAGGGAACTAAGCGTATGCTGTATGTGTTACTAAGCGTGAAAGTTCTGAAACTGAAGAGTAATAAAGCCAAAACAACCACATAGCCGCTCTTTAGTGTAGCTGCATGTTGATTTTATCAGACGATGCCGCGATTATAAATGAGAGTGACTCCTCGTTAACATGTATTAAAAGGGGTCGTGTTTAGTCACTTTAGTGTTTAGTATTTTTTGACAATATTCACTCATCATGACAGTAAAATAGGGCATTCTAAGTCAATATACTGCAGTATTTCCTCTCTCAATCAGTAGAAAATATGGTTAACACCCGGTCATGCATGAAAAAAAAAATACCGTCATGTACCGTGAAACCGGTATCATTTTGAAAAATACTGTGATATAAATTTTTGGTCATACCACCCAGCACTACCTTTAAGTGTGTTTGTTTAGATCATAAGTATCAACCAAATGTGCTCCCAAAATTCAGTTGTGAATCTTGATTATTTAAAGGAATCACTTTGGTTATGGAATATGGTTGTCAATTTCCTTTACAACCTGAACAAAATGGTATGAACAAAACCATATAGCTTTTTTTCTTTTTAAATCAGACAACTGTGTTCTGTTGCTGTGAATGTAGCTAGTTTACCTTATGTCGACTTTGCATGTCTGTTATCAGAATTATCAGAACTACCCTTCTAAAGTGTGAGATCAGTCATATTACTATGCCAACATGTTTTCACTATTGAATTAAGAGGAACATCATGTAGTTCTCATCACTGTTCACTGTTCTTTTAGAGCTGGGAGTGGTCTGACTTCCTTTTTCCTCTAGACAAACTGCTGATGAAGAGGAACACTGCTATCCCAGGGTGCACCTGGTGTCCTGCGATTGGTTGGTTTGCTTCCTTACACCTGGCTTTGGAGTTCAGAACACATATATGATTGAGCACAAAAACACATATATAAAGATCGCAAAGGAAGTGTCTAGGAAATTACCTTCACAAGAGGTCATGGTAAATGGAGCTTGAGGGATTTCCTTAAAGCCACACTCTCAAACACGTAAATTTTCTCTTTACCCGGTTATATTTCTACCAACTTACTATAATGAGGAAAGAATATAATTCAGAAAAAGGCAGGTTAAAGCTACTTAAAGCTGATTTGGTATTTCTTATTATTAATGTAGTACATTTTATAGAACAGTGTTATTATATTATAGCTTAATATTTTTTGCCTAACAAATTATATATTCTTTGGCTCTCTCCTGTATTGGTAGCCAATGAGCTCGCTGCTCAACATTCAAATATATGACTAGAGCTTGCCGTAGCAGTGCAGCTTGCTTCAGAAACCCTCCACCTTCCCAGCACCACCTGTATAGATCTGCTACGCGGTGATTCATGTCTCGGTACTTGATCTGCCGCAGCAGCAGCAGCAGCGTAGCAGATCTATTCCGCCAAGACCAAATACATTAACATTGTCATGTACATTACCATGCCAATCCCTCCGAGAGTTGTCATGACAGAAATATTCTTTGATTAATAGAAAGTTCAAAAGAACAATTTATTTGAAATACAAACCAAGTAGCATGTATTTGGAGGAAGACTCTGCCAACATAAGAATGAAGGGGCTTCTAAACTCTCTCACACACACACACACACACACACACACACACACACACACACACACACAAAAACACATCTCTCACTGTCATCGGGTTCTCTGCTGTTCACGCAGCCTTTCTGGAGGCCAAAGCTTCTTCTAATCATACAGACAGGAAGTCCGGGTAGTCTGGCAAAGACTGTTTCGTCCGGTATGGCACTATGCTGATAATGTAACAGACAGTTCTAAGGAATAGGATATGAAATAGGGCTGCATAAAATCATATTGCGATTATGACAAATATTATGATTACGATTTGAATTGGGATATGGCAGATATCTAACATATTGCTTCTGTGCAGATATCAAAGCGGAAAGAATAAAATCTGCTCTCACATAGTACTTAAAAATCACAATGAAACTGAAGTATCGACAGATCTTGATTCTATGTATCGGTTGTTGATTGCATTTTGAGAAGTGGGCAATGCATTTAAAAGTGAAGGCAGGTGAACATGAGCTTGAAGGAGTAGATTTAAGCGGACTAAATAAAATTATTTTGAAAAACTGTTTTTTTTTTAAAAAGTCAATGGGCTAAAATGTTATTTGGTTTCCAGTGCTCTTCAAAATAAATATTTTTTTGTGTTCCGTAAAATAAAGTTTTGGAACAACATAGGGGTGAGAAAATGGCAATTTTCATTTTTTTGTTGAACTAACAAATTATATCAATCCAATATCAATCCATTCAAACAAATAGGTTAAAGAGTTAAATCAACTGTTTTTAAATATCAATATTGAGTGAAAAATTTAAGATAGCTTTTGTCAATCAAAGCTAGTTTCACAGGCATCACAAAGCAGAGTATCAGTCAAATCTAGCCACATGTGCATAGGACCCCAGAGATATATAAATGAAAGATGTCAGCTCCATATGTTTTACATTTATCCAAGCATACTACTTCTCTCCAGAGAGTGTGGATGACAGCGGTATAATTTAATCTTTCCCATGGCACGTGGACTGTTCATCGACACAGGAAAAAGCCATCAACACGGACAAGATGCATGGAGACACAGAGCTGTTTGTACACTGACATCATTCATTTAAAATCCTCATCTTCACAAAAACTCTAGTATTCTGAAATTCACGACATGACTAACACATTTTAAACTAAGCAAACTGACCTTTGTCAATTACACAATTGTGTCGGCACAGATTATGTCATTGTGTTAGATTTATTTAAGCAATAATGCTAAAGAAAGTTAATTTCGTCAGCTTGACTAACACCCTTGTGTACTATAAACTCACGGAGTCTCACTTAGGTCTGAATTTCTTTCTTCCTCTCGCTAATGAGCGAGTTTCATATGAAACATCTAAGAACAATGGACGGAAGGAAGGAAGCCTGGAAGCACCAAGATGTGAAGAAGTAAAATGGAGGAATTCACAACCATTCGTACACACACATACACTCAGGGGTAGATGGGGGATGGATAATAATAATAATAATTCTTTACATTTATATAGCGCTTTTCTGGGCACTCAAAGCGCTTTACATAGAAGGGGGGAATCTCCTCAACCACCCCCAGTGTGCAGCATCCACCTGGATGATGCGACGGCAGCCATATTGCGCCAGAACGCCCACCACACACCAGCTTTATTGGTGGAGAGGAGACAGAGTGATGAAGTGAATCAGCAGATAAGGGATGGTTAGGAGGCCATGATGGTTAGAGGCCTATGGGCAAATTTGGCCAGGATGCCGGGGTTACACCCCTACTCTTTTTCAAAAGACATCCTGGTCCTCGGTTTAATGTCTCATCCGAAAGACGGTGCTTTTTGTCAGTATAGTGTCCCCGTCACTATACTGGGGCGTTAGGACCCACACAGACCACAGGGTGAGCACCCTCTGCTGGCCTCACTAACACCTCTTCCATCAGCAACCTAGCTTTCTCAGGAGGTCTCCAGGTACTGACCAGGCTCAACCCAGCTTAGCTTCAGTAAGCAACCAGTCTTGGGCTGCAGGGTGATATGGCTGCTGTTCGAGCAGATCTGATGTGTGTGATCATATATCTGAGAGGTCAGCAGTCGCATTCAATTCAGACAGCCTGCAAACTGTCCTTTAGGTTTGGGTAAACCATTAAGCTGATGGTTTAGAGATTAAAAAATCTTCTAGATCTGGTTCATTAGTTTTGTTTCCCTTTGTAAATGTAAGACACAACCAGCCACTAAACATTACTGAATGCATTGAGATTTTCTTACTTTCTCTCAGTCTCTGGAGTGGACACCTCATTGCTGATGCCAAACGATTTCTGTGGACACAGACAACACTGTGGTTAATTATTGCAATTACACACACACTGATTTTAATCACTGATGACACACAAATCAGTGTAATCTGAGCATACAGTCTGCTGATTTATCACTGAGGCGTTGTGAATGAAAGCGTATTGTGTTGTAACAGTGAGTTATGGTGATGACTGCAGCTGTGCGAATGTCTGAAAACAGATATGCACAGCATTGTGGGTTGACTGACCTCGATGTCTGAGTGTAGCTGTGAAGAGTTGAAATTGGTGTCTGAAACTTTTTCCTGAAAAACACACATAAAAAAGGGAGGGTTAGGAACAAGGACACACAAACACACACTGCCGCTAATGTAGGGCCACACACCCATATGCCAAGAGCTTGTCTTGTGATTAAGAAAGCCACACCCTCTGACCACTATGCACAAATCACCTGAGGCGCACTGAACCCGCTGGTCCTGTCCAGCTGCACAAGAGCGCAAAAAAACATTAAAGGGGTCATATGACATTGCTAGAACATTATTTTGTGTATTTGGTTTAAAGGGGTCATATGATGCGATTTCAATTTTTCCTTTCTCTTTGAAGTGTTACAAGCTCTTGGTGCATAAAGAAGATCTGTAAAGTTGTAAAGACTAAAGTCTCAAATCCAAAGAGATGTTCTTTATCACACCTACCTAAAACGGTCAGCCACACCTACCTAAAACGGCTCGTTCTAACACGTCCCCTCATATCTACCTCCGTCTCACGCTTGAGGTATTCGGCCCTGGATAGCTGGCCAATAACAGCACACCTCGCTTTTTCAGACCGATGAGCTTTGTAAAAATCAACGCGTTTCAAAAAGGCAGGGCATAGAGGAGAAAAAATAATGTACAGTATGTGGAAAATAATGTTTTGTTTTTTTTTACTTTAAACCGCATAAACACATCTCATCACACCAAATACACAAAATAATGTTCTTTTTAGCAACATCATATGACCCCTTTAATGCAATGTGTTTATGTGGTTTAAGGTTCAAAAAAAGAACTGCATTCTGAAAAGCGAGGTGTGCTCTGATTGGTCAGCTATCCAGTGCGTTGTGATTGGCCGAATACCTCAAGTGTGTGACGGAAATGTTACGCCCCTTACCAAAACAAAAACGAGACAAAACCGGTAAAACCCATTATAAACAAGGAATTTGTTGCATCCTGTGGGGACATAATTACAGATTATAATGACTTATACTGTCTTTTTACACGTTGTGTTGCGTATCGCGCTGCATAAACATAAAACCATATATGCATTTGTGATCAGAGAAACGACAAACAACAAGCAATACTCTACACTGCTCAAAACTCGCGTTTGAATCATCAATGGCAAATTCTTTAAATATGAAGTCAGAAGCGCCAGACTGTCCTTGCAAAGTTGGAATAGCCCCACTTTATAGAAACAGACACCGGCATTGTAGGCTACTCTCCCAGGAAACAGTCCTCGTCCCCCGTAAAATGCATTGCACACATCTGAATATTTAGGTTGAACTGTTCCGGAACAGTGTTGTAAATACAACTTAACCAATGATTTCTAGTTGTTTCCTCTTTTGGAAGGCCAAACAAAGTAGTTTCGCTTTCACAACGAAACACACAGCATCTCCACAACATGGCAGCGGCGGCAACAACAATACTACAGCAAGAATCAAAGTTACGCCTTCTTTCTTTGTGTTAACATTTGGGCGGCGTTATGCAAATCTTCCCACATCGTAACGTAGACATGTGGGGGCGTGTTAGAATGAGCCGTTTTAGGTAGGCGTGGTTGACTCTTAACTTTTATAAAGAATATCTCTTTGGATTTGAGAATTTAGTCTTTGCAACTTTACAGATCTTCTTTATGCACCAAGAGCTTGTAACACTTCAAAGAGAAAGGAAAAATTGAAATCGCATCATATGACCCCTTTAACATGTGAAATGAGCTAAACCTAATGGAAATACAACACGAATGAACCCTGGTGCAAACCAACAAGTCAGCACTGTCAATCAGCACCTTGCCATATAAGTAACATAGTCAAAATATAACACCAAAATAATCTCAGGGCTGGAAAGCACTGATATGCATCTTAGTCAGGTTCACTGAAATCTACTGAGATATCTTTTGGGCACAATTACTTTTAGTCTTAAGTTTAAGTGTAGTTTTATATATGCCAAAATAAGTCTATCAACATTCAATAAGAGACAATAAAAGTCTCTTTTATATATGCCAAAATAAATTAAATATTGAATATAATTTTAATATTTAATACATTTTACTTAGAATACAAAAGGCAAAACTGTGTGACATGTATTTTAATGTATTATAAAAAAATTTAAAAGTTGGGGGTTTTTTGTTGAGATTTTTTTTGGCCACTTTTTTTTCTTTAAATTTAACCTGAAATTCTGATTTATGTTTTTTCTCAGTTACACAAGCCAAAATAAACTAAAACAAAAAGATTATAAAAACTAAATTTAAACAGTTCTTATATGTAATCAGACATACAGTACATTGCATCTTGGACGGAAAAAAATGTTGTCAACCGTCTTAAGTTAAAATTCTAATATTTTAGAGGGGTAACAAGTAAATTAAGAAGAACTTGCACTTCACAAGTAACCTCATTGTGTAGGAATCTTGCCTCCCCAACTTGTTTGTTTGCTTTTTAACTGGCCATGGTGTTGAAGCGACAGGTCTAGTAGGTGTCCAGGCAGAATGGCCAAGTCGAGCAGAGTTTGAGCTGGTTCTTTTATTTTATTTTTTAGCAACCCTGTAGAATTGCATGTCTTGTCAGCCATTCTGAAACCCTCAGTGGAGGCTGATGGGAACATCTATTTTGTTCCCAGTACACACTCTGTATCACTGCTTGCTCATTCTCACTACTCACTTCTCAAAACCAAGATTTCTGCTCGTGCAATGACTTCCACACATCTGTGTTTGTGTGAGAGTGCGCATCAGCAGTTTTTCTAAAAAACCTAATAGCTCCAGGGCTTCTGTAAAATGCACTCTGTTGTGCGATTTGGAGATTATTTGTTTAGTAAAAACTTATCTGGCCTTATAAACAAACTAAAATTAAATAAATTAAATATGTAAAAAATAAAATAACTGATCATGTAGTTTAAAAGGCAAATCAGCAAAGGCTGCTGAATATAGTTATTAAATATCATTATGACAGAATGTTGATAGAGATGTACTATGTTTGGATGAAAAAGGCCCTCTAACACAAGTGGTGGACAGCACAGTGGAAAATGTGTGTCCAGACCCTCAGTTATCACAGTAGTAATCTTCAAGCCTCTTTTCCTGCAAGGAAAGCATTTTCATCAGAGAGAAGCACTGTTTTTAGTCCAGGATGGCTGTTTTGTGTGTGTTTTGTCTCTATGCCACTCCATCCGTCTGCTTTAGCGCTCAGTGGTGTGTTGGTAAAGTCCGGAAGCTTCTAAGTAGTAAATCAGACGTTGTGCTGTAAAAGTGGAGCCATCCAGGACAGAAAGAAGAATTCACTCTCTCTCTCACACACACACACACACACACACACACACACACACACACAGTGTGCCCACAGTGTAAGTTATTCCCATATGAACACACACTGGCCAAAGTAAACACACATACACGGGTCTGTGTTCTGTATCATCAGCAGCAGGGCATCAACTGCCCCATACCCACTGGGCACATGCTCCCATTGGCACACACGGAATCATCTGTACACACTGCTGCTGGCCATGTCATTCAAAACACATATCCACACAAAGAGATGCTCTGTGTCTGTGTGCACTCACTCACACAGACCCACAGACAAACACTCACAGCCTTCACAACAACCCGTGCAATAGTACAGATCTACACTAGACAGACACTGCACCTCTTGACATAGTTTAGTTCAATGTGTGTCAATATTTATACAACTATATGGGACATGTTTAAGTGTAGAGCTAAAAGACAACCACTTAATGACTGGCTATATAAAGTTCATTGTGAGGTCCAGCAGCTTGTGGTTGATGAGCGACTGTGTGTCTGTGATTGTATGTGCATGACTGGATTTGGCCTTATGCATGCTGAAGATGGATTTGGCTTAATAGGCAGCACATTGTCACTACTGTATACACCTACACCCAAATATACAGATCAACCGAGTGCACACTAACCAAAAAAAAAAGAAAAAGAAAAATACATAGTTACGAGATGTTGAAACATGATAATGCAGCCACTCCCTGAACTAAAAATGAATTTGACAGAACATATTCAAGCCCTTTACAGATGTTAAGCAACAATGGAGTGCTTTAGAATAGAGACTGAGTGATTCCTATTGAAAGAAAGAGACTTTAAAACAATACCATCAGTACAAGTCCAGCAGAAGTGGCAATATGTAAACTTCTCCTTCAAAATAAACAGTAGGCTGCACATTTTTCTAATAAAACTTTTCTCTCATTTTGATGAGAAAAAATTGTATGGTTGTTTGTAAGACTGCACAGTATGCCATTATATTTGCCATTTGCCAATATAACTAAAATAAAATAAAATATTACTACTATAATTATAATTAAAATAAATCAAATAAACAAAGTATAAATAAATTCAATTAATTTAAATACATTTTATAAAAGTTATAATTTATATTTATAAATAAAAAATTTTTTTATTGCAATAATAAGAACTATTATTACTGTAATATTTCACTGTAAAATAAAAGAAAATAGTATTTAACATATCATATTTAACTATCAAGCTTTTATTTTGTGATTTATTTGGGTTCATGTCTAACATCTTTTACTGTGACACCGCAAAACTGAAAACACAAAATCAAGAACAGTGTCTTTACATATACAACGATGTAGTGTGAATATTTTTTTAAATGACAGCCTTTGCAAATTGATAATCGCAATGAGCCAAATCGTTATTTCAATTTATTTTGATTAATCGTGCAGCTGTTATAACTTACGGCCTTGACAAGTAAAATGAGGCAACATGCTTCAATGTCTCATGGAAATGTCATTAGCTTTGTTCCAAAATCTTGCATGCTCCACTTTTTGTGCTTGGAGTATGGTTATTTAGCTTAGAACCATGCTAATATCAAACTCTACTGGAAACAGCTAAGCATCTAACAGCAAAATAAAGCAGCTACCACAGCAGAGCCTTTCAAATCAGTCACTTCCACAACCGTTAGCATGCAGTCTTAAAAGGTAGTTGACCTATGCAGGCAGATAGATCACGGCAATGTTTTGGAATAGCAATTTTGTCAGAAAAAGAGATATAGAGACAGACAGAGATGTGGCGTGATGGCTGGCGCAGCAGCATTGGGGGAATAAACAAACTGAAGGAGGCTAATGAGGTGTTTTACACAAATTCATACAGAGTCCCAGTATGCAGGGCAGGACACACACAGTCAGGCTGGCAGCAAAAACGCCTGTATGGGTGGATGTGGTCGGCTCATGGGGAGAGTCTTGGTTCCTACTACCCAATCAAGGGAGACGTTTGGTTGAGTAACAGCTAGAGAAAGTGTCCTTGTAGAACCAGACTAACCATTCCTCCTGCTCTAACACAAACGAAACACACATATACACACTCGCAGTGTGTGAAGCTTTGTGGGTACACTATTCCAGTATTCCAGCTAGAGATGCACCGATTGCAATTTTCTTGTCAGATTCCGATTTCTTTGTTAGTGTGATCTGCCGATACCGATTTTTGCAGATTCCGATTTTTTTTTCTAAGAACTATAATTGACAGCATATACAAACAAAAATCTACTTTTCTTCAACGCAAAGTTTTATTTTTTGTTTTATTTTCAAAACACAAGTAAAAAGTCAGTAATAAAATAAGAACAAATAAAATTAAATAGCTAACAACAGCACAAATAAATGCAATAGAATAAAGAGAGCTATGAGACCAAGTTTTTCAGGTTAAGTAAGTTTTTATTCAGGTAAGAAATACTACAGAAATTAAAGTAATCAAATGTACATTTTTATCAAATTTAATTTCTGTACTCTTCATTGTAAAAATTAAATACAAATTAATGCTTACCATTAAAGTTATAAAACATATTCAGTCAAGAGCAGAAAGTAATTTTCTTCTTTGATTAACATGATAGACAGCAGCAGGAATATTGGACTGCAGTCCCTTTAAGAGTTTATCCACGGACCCAATATACTGTTGCACAACATGCGTTCTCCTTCTCAACTATTTAACATTCCAAAACTGACTGTGTTTAACTGGATACTCGCCAAGACGGGCATTTTGACATAATTTTGTATGTATTTGACCGTTTTAGCGCAGTTAGCCACTCATTTTGGTATTTGTGGCTCACAAGCTGTTTGAGACTGAGCGCGGCTTGTGCGATTCACTAATATAGATCAGTGGTGGTGCGCATGCTTTTAGTGCAAGCGCGAACGCTGTGGGAATGACTAAAATAGTGCGCAATACAAGCACTATTTAACCGGAGCGAATGAGACGTGTGTGAGAGAGAAGGGGTTGTCGGAGAGAAAAGAGCGAGAATGCGCGGCTGATGTTATTGCCTGTGCCGCTGGTAACAAAACGGATCGGCTCGAAATCGTCAAGAAGTGAGACTGATCGGCCGGTCACCGATCCGGGCCAATCATGAGGAAATCGGCCGATTCCGATCCCTGCCCGATCGATCGGTGCATCTCTAATTCCAGCTGTGTGGTTTCTGCCTGGAAATACCAGTCAGAGGGAGGGAAAAACATTGTTTCTCATGCTGGAGTAAACACTTTTAAAACAGGTAAGTATTATATGTCAGTGTCATGACAGACATGGGGAACACTTAACTTATTTTTGGGCGTCACCTGCCAATTGGTGTGCATGTATGTGGGTTTCCCCTCAAACAAAGGTTCACTTCCATAACATAACCTACTTTCACACCAACAGGAATTAAATCAAAATGCCACAACACGCCTTTGAGTAAACCACCACAACAAGCCTGAGCCTGAGAAAGAGAGGGACAGAAGAGCTAAAAATCATTAAAGCAAAGGGTGTGCCAGAGTCTTGACTAAAATGACTTTAAAAAACAATTACAGGATTAACATGTTAAAGTAGAATTCCCCAAGTGATGTTTTATTAACAAGTTTCGGGAGGAGCGCGCGCAGATAATTAACACGGCCAGTTCATCATCAGTAATTACACCATCTATCCAATCAGCACAAGAGAGAACCTCTATAAATAATCAAAGCAGCCTTACCTCCATTATCTCCCGTCTTTAGCATCCCTCCACCACCCCGACTCCTCACCTTCAGCCCGTTCCTACCCCAGCACGGGGAGGAACACTCGGGGGGAGCATTCTGGGTCCGGGCTTAATCCCGAGCTCGGACCCCTCTCCCCGGACAGGGGGAGTACCCCGGGCTCGAGAGTAATTACCGAGCTCGGAGCGCTCTCCCCGGACAGCACGCCAAATACGCATAACCTTTACTCGGTTCATTATAAGTAAGTGTAAACTCGTGAAACCATATCAACCAAGTGTTGTGGAGTAACTCCCACTACTAAGTAGCCTAGTTTCAGCAGTGTGACAGTAGCTCAGCCACATGCATTTTGATTGAAGAAATTGCTATTATATAAACAATATATTAGTTAATATGCATTACATTCATATATAAATTAATTAATACTTATACATAAATTTAAAAAGAAGAGATGCCATTCAGCCTGATGTTTTCTGTTATTATTCCGCCTTCAAAACTGATACTCAAGCTAAAACACAATAACACAAACAGCTTTCCACAGCCGCATTGTGTGGCTGATAGAGACTTTCTGTCTGGCAAATGGAATAAAGGAGAGTGTTTCTGTATGAACGGCTATGAAGACAAATGACAAAATATCAACATGGCTAGCTTGTTCTATGTAAAATGGGGGGGGGGGGGGTTATCTATTCAACACACTGTGTAGAGGATGTTTTCCTAACTCTTTGTCATCGGGGTAGCTCTTATAAAAGCCCAGCAAGATAGAGAGGAAGAGTGCTGAGCAAATGTGGAAGCCTGAACCAGCTCTGTCAGCTCTCTGTGGAGATATCTGAGGAAATGAAACCGAAATCAAACCTCAAATCGGACTCGGGAATGTCTAGGGCATTTGAGAGTGCCTCAGACTAAACCAGAGAACAGAAATAGAGAAGAGAAAGTAACAGACAGCTTCAAAAAGCACACAGACTTCACCTCTGTTAGAAAGGAAGATGTTGGCTGGCAGTGAAGGGGAAACCATGGGCCTCATTTGATGCCGTTCAGGATACATGTCCTTCACTGTGGATTCCTGCATGTGCTCAGAGATTCATTCTGTCGAAGTATGAATAGACCACAATATTCATGCCTCACTCACAATAGCCTCCAGTGTTGCCTCTGGTTAAACCGGTGACCTTTCCCCTCTTTTGAGGGGTTGAGGGGAGAAAACCAAGGGCCCATTGCCAGCTTGGCCTCTAAAACAGGGTTACGTGCCTTTGGGAGAGAGGTTAGCTGGGTGACAGTGTTTATGGAAATTAGTGAGAGGATTTGAGGAGGAAGAAAAGGATCAGAAAGAACAGAGAGAAGACTGAAAGACAACGATAGGGAGTACTAGCATTTTGACTTTTCCAAGTGCCAAAAAATTCAAAGGTCATGCAAAGGTCATGTCTCTCAAGGCAAAGCTGAAATATCAAGCCATTAACGTGGCCTTTAAACCACCAATCTGGAAGAGGATAATCACCTGTTACTGCCCTCAGACTGGACAGCAGCCGCTCAGCTTGGAGTATCCCATTTCTGTTTCACAATTTCTATTCTTTCCCAATGGATTTAGCCCAGACAGTGTCTAGAAAGGGCTGTGCAAATATGAAAAAATCTTTTGTGTTATGAAAATAAAAACAGCATATAGATGTGGCAGAAGAATGACAAGTTTTCAAAACCATCTGCAAAACTAAACGAACAAGTTCAACTTGTGTAGACCTGCAGAGCCCCAAAACAAGCATGTTTTTCCCTCACTTGCACATGGAATGCAAAACACCTCCTAGAAAAGTCCCACAGTTATCCATTTCATTCCTCTTCCCATGAACCAAATCGCTCCCATCCAGCAGTTACTCAAATGTCCCCGTTTGCTTTCCATGATACTCCTGAGAATGGCACAAGACCAGCAACACTAAATACATAAAGAGATGACCTACTTGGCCCACTTGACACTTCCTCCTGCCCCATTAGCCTCAGACCAAACCCTCCTTTGACAGTCATCACCCTCTGCTCGGAAATTATCACAAAGTCCTTTGATGCATCACACTGACATTTTCCAAAAGGGGAGACCTATTTTTGCACTCAACGCATTGTGAGATCTGACTCCCACTGCATGGGCTTTATCTTGCCTTTGTTGTTGGCTATCTTAAGTTTGTGCTAATTAAAGGGGCAGATATATGGCACTAAAGTAAAGATAAACTTAAAAAGTGTTCAATATTCATAAAGCGCACCCTGAAAGTACCCTAGCATTGAATGAATCCGGATTACTAAACAAGCACAGCTGAGTCACAGTGCTGATTTAGGTGGGACGGTACAGCCAGGTTTTGTGCTGTGCTCAGCCCTGTATTAACCAACTTTAGCTTTAGTACGGTTTACACAGAGCAGGGTGTGGAGTTGGATACTGGATTAGATGAGATGGATAAAACGGAGAAAAGAACATATAAAGGAACAGTTCACCTAAAAAAGATAATTCTGTCATTGGTCATCTTTTGTTTTCATATCGGTTTGGAATGACATGAGATGGAGTAGATCTAAATAAGCTATTTTGGGATGTTTTACAGTAAAGCCAATGCTAGTTCTTTGCAGTAGCAGTGATTTGGTGTAGAGATTCTAGACAGTGGTGCACAGTGGAATTCTGTACCGTTCATTCCAGAATTCAGAGAGAAAATCCATTGAAACAATTCAACACAATAGCGTACCTAATGTTCTCCAAACCTTGAGAATGACTGGTTCCTGTGTGTGAGGCCAGCACCACAGCTGAGCATGACTTTCAGAATGTTTTCTTTCTTTCTCTCAAAATCCCCTCACTGGACTGTGCCAACCCCAGCTGCATGTTATAATGAGTCCGGTGGTTTCTTAGCAACCCTGGGTGGCCCACTACCCTACATCCCTGAGAACATAGACGCTTTGAGATGCAGACGAGAAACGCAGAGCACTGACAGAACCGCAGACAGTCCAAACACGTATGGAAAGAGGGCAGGGTGTGAACGCATTTGTCTTCATATTGTAATGGTTTAAGACAAGCGTTTCCTTCTATTAGCTCATAGATTTACAATGGCCATTCTGTAGCACCAAGTGATGAAAGAAATAAGTGAATTTTGTGATTAGCTGTGCTTGTGGTTCACTGTCCCTGGAACATAGATGGAAGGGAAACTATTGCACTGGTTTATGACTAAAACAACTGTTACTGCAATAACAAGTAGGCCATACAGTGTTAATAGCTTTAGCATTCAATTTCCTTATTTATTAAGGCCAAACTCAAGTGTATAAAACAGTATGTAGCTCAGAGAGTGACGTTTGTTTACCCCATAATCAAAAACTATACATTTTTAAGAATTGAAACTAAATGCTTTCCAGAAAAGCAAAACAGAACTTCTGCAGAAAATGTTTCTGGTTAAAGGCATACTCAGCATTTTTTTGGTTTATGTTGCAGTGGCTGATATGATAGCTGACCATGTGACTAAAGGGCTAAAACTTTTTAAATAAGAAAAAACTCGCAAATTCCACCTGACCCAAAAACGTGTTTCACAGTGCTAAAGACTGCCAGATTAACTCATCTGGTTTAAATGCCAAGGCAGTAAACATGCCAAGATGAATTAAATCCATGGTGAAAGTATGTATAAACAATTCTTAAGAATTATCTGGTGACAAGGTGATTTAATGAAATTATTGGTCATTCTAGAAAACAAACACATCCACAGCTGTAGGAAATGCAGGTGTACAATTCAGGCTGTATGTGCTATAAGCGTTTGAGGCTGAACTTACCATGTCTAGCTCTTGAGACACTTGCCGCTTACGAAGTTCCTCCATCCGATCGCTGACGTCGCTGAAGTATGTGTTGTAGTACTCGGAGTACTCTTGTGCCAGGTCATCTATATTCCCCAGAGAGCCATCCTACACAAACAGAGATATGAATGAAACAAAGCTTTGATGGCTTTTCATTTAAAAAAGACAGGGAATTTTAATCTGATACTTTACAATTAAATTCCATCTCATTAATAAGCCTCCCTCCCCTCAGTCTCAGAAACACAAACAAACACGAGCGGAGATGTAGGAGAGCTTCATTCAAAACTTGTCACTGGCACACGATTTTAATTAGGGTCGCAAGAATGGCGCCAGCCAAAAAGGACTTAACACACTCAGAACACATTGCACACATTTGCTCTGACGAAGCAAACAGTCACACACAAGCTGAACTAAACTTCTAACCCTCACATTCCATTATTTTTACTCCACACGAATACTCATACTCTGGGCTGAGACCACAGGATTTTTGCTGGGCTTTTGTGAATTTGTGGGGTTATAATTTCCATGCTACTGGTTTACAGAGAAGTTGTCAGTTTGTTGAGACGGGTTTCTTGTGCCACGTATATGGGCCAAGGATGGACCATTGAGTGGCAAGATTTTCCAGAAAAAACGTTTTAATTTATAATCAATTCATATAAAATTAAATTAAATATTTTTACAACCACGTTAACCACGTTTTTTTTAGTGGTGGGGCCAGAGAACATTTTTACAAGACAAGTGAGTATAAGTTTTTACGTATGGGTGGCATTTTCTGTGCAACACATTTATAAACTCAACACACAAGCGCAGA
Source organism: Sinocyclocheilus grahami (assembly GCF_001515645.1). NCBI lineage: Eukaryota > Metazoa > Chordata > Actinopteri > Cypriniformes > Cyprinidae > Sinocyclocheilus > Sinocyclocheilus grahami. The sequence continues at coordinate 1,286,244 of NW_015505480.1, read as the reverse complement.
AGGCCTCTCTTACTGCCCAGCCCTTATGACCTTCTCTGACCTTTGCAGCTGTCTTGTTGTGAGTGCACATGTTCAACTGTGGTGCTGCCTGGCTCTGACTTCAGCGTGAGTGAGTGTGGGTGTATCCTATTTTTCTACAAGCTCGTGACAGCAAATGACCTCAGACTGCTGCAAAAAAGCACATACAATAAGAATGTCCTTTACTCAAAACTAGAGATTAGCTTCTTTCAACTTCTTTAGAAAACTATTAATACCCCAGCAGCTGCAGGTGGCATAGTTTCTTTTCCTAAATGGAAGAGTTTGTTATATTTAAGAGCATGTTTGTTGTATCTAAGTTCTACGCTAGGCTGGATCTTTCCTATTGCTGTACTACATGCCCTTTAAAGTCCTGTTGAATGAAAAGTCAAACACAAAGGCCTTCTTCCTGCTCAGGACCAAGCTGAAAAACACATATATCCTGTCATTGTGTGTACGGGCCAGAGGTAGGAAGGCCAGGGCCTCAAACACACCCACTGGTAAAACTGGTGTGTATTACAGACATTGGCTGCGCTTGTAAGCGACAATAAAAATCACTTCAGGCTAAGGACATACAACTCATGATAATGCTGTTGAGATCTTTGAAAACTCATTTTTAGAGTGAAGTTTGCGTTATAAATAAACAATGTCTTATAAATCATATTCACAGGATTAAATGTAAAAGGTTTTCTCGTTCTCCACAAAATGCCTCTTAACCGATCCGTTCCAACAAAGCTCCAAACAGATGATCTCAGAATACTGAGACTCCCAATGGAACGCTGCTCTCTGTGAGAAATTCCTGCTTTTGCATTCCGATCTGCTGGCCTGCAGAGCACCTCCAGCTTTTAGACAAAAACATGATGTGAATATGTGAATTTGTAGTTAGATGCACAAGTCACATCCTCCTTCCTTTAGGATACTTGATAAAGAGAGATAGAACAGCTGAACTAAGACTAAATAAAAACTTTACAACAGCAACTAGGCCACAGGCTTTTTTCTTTTGCCATTAGCCAAGCTTTTTCAAGTACATAGTGTTGGTTGGGATGGTAATGACAGGCCAGAGGCTGTGCTTAGCTCTGAGTGATGGGTGGAAGGGCCAAAACCTTCATCCAAGAACTTAATCCAGTCTTAAACGGGTCTCATAACTTTATATAATTTTATTTTATAGAAAGCAAAGGCTCAAGAAAAAGAAATCAAGAAAAAAGGGGATGCATGGAGGAAACCACTTTTTTTTATTTATAGGAATATAAAAATACATTTGAACTAACTCAAACCTGCAATTTAGTAACAGCAACTAAGGAAAGAAAAAAATATATAGCTTAAAATATATATTGATATATAACAAGCATATTTCAATGTATACATTTAATATCTTCAACCTTGCTCCTGGGGACCCACTGGCAAAGTTCATTTCCAACCTACATCAGGTCACCCACCCTGTAATTTTTCAACCCATCCTGAAGACCTTGATTAACCGGTTCAGACGTGCTTGATTAGGGTTGTCGCTAGACTCTGCAGGACAGTAGGTCCCCAGGAGCAGGGCTGAAGGTATATATAATACATATATAATATACATGAGGAACAGGCCATCAATCTATCATCTATCTTCAGGCTTAAACTGAGCAGCAGTGGCCTTTGATCTGAATTAGTTCAGCACATCTGTACAGCACATGCCTCCCATATTCTTATTATCATTCCACACATTCCTGGCCTCCGGTGAGGTAATGCTGGACTAATTCAAAGCTCATGCTTCATCTGTCTGTATATGTAAGAGGATGTAGAGGACAGAAGATGTTTGCCTCTTACTTGAATGTAGCTCCACATGAGCTGAGAGCTCTTAAAAAGAATAGCGGGAATGCGTCTTGTTTCGCGACATGAATCACTGCTTGAGCACACAAACAGAACCACCCAAACTCTGCTGTCCAGCCCAAAAAGCCAAACATTTAAAACTCCCAAAGCTATATCTCTGTCTGTAACTAGAGCTCCAGAGTAAACCATTTCCAAACACAAATTAATGCAGACCTCTTCATATGATCAGTAAATACTAACCTTAAACCAACACAGACTGTTGCTGTTTCACTATCCTACCTCAACCAGTAATGTTGCTCTATCTGAACTACCTCTTTTAAAGTTGGTTAGCCACAAAACCACATTTTGGGACTGGTACTTGTTTGACAAGAGGAACATTTATTCGCTTGATGGGAAAAAGAAAAAGGCATAATTCACCCAAAAATAAAGTCTGAGTATATGCAAAAACAAATGAGATTTGAAAGCTACAACAAAGAGGAAGTCAACTACATTTTTTTTGGAAGGAAGAAAGAAAGAAAGAAAGTTTTAAGCTACATCAGCACAGATTAAGGCTCTCAGCAGGTGTAATCAGCCAGCTCTTGTGTTTATAATTTCCAGCTGGAACAACATTCATAGACTGATATTATTACTAATAATTCCTAAATTGTTTGCTCTTTTGGGTTGACACTGGTTGATAAAAGGAAGTGAGATATCAGTCACTGTAGCACAAAACAGGAGACTACACTCAAGTTCTGAAGCTCCTGAGTCTTTTTCACTTACTGTTGAGTCCTCAAAAGTATACAACACCTAATTACAGTTCAGTTCTCCAGAATCTGCTAACTTCAACACTACTCGAGGTCCTGAGCCACACACAACTAGGGATGGGTATCGTTCAAAATTTTTCGATATCGATACCGATACCTTGACTTCGATACCGGTTCCTGAACGATACTTTTTTTCGATACCAATTTTATGAAATCAATTTTAACAAGATTACATTATCTAACAAAAAAACTAATAGCGAATCTTTAAGTTAAACTCCTTCATGAACCTCGCTACTGAGAAATGTCATGTAGCTTTTCAGCTGCGAAACTATTTTACTGATAAATTCGTGGTGCAGCGCTGACAAGAAGTTTCTGTTCGCGTCTCCGTGTGTCTGCACTGTGTGTGCGTCTGTGAGAGAGACTGGGAGAAAGAAAGCGTGATTTCCGTAGCCTACATAAAAAAGGTGGAAGACATGGAAATGGTTTGTCATTTTTTACCCTATTGTTTGTTATATTTATTTGCTCAATGTCTTGAGCAATGCGTGAATCCGGCCCTGTTAGACGGCAATCGGAAGTTATTACAAACACTCGATGGTGGTTTAAAGTGAGTTCTGAGTAAAAGCGGAATATAAATATTATTTATTGTCTTATGTAGCATGATGCTACAGTTTGCATGAATGGTCACATAACACGCACTTTCGGTCGTGTAACGTTAGTATGACTATCTGCATATGATCGGAACTCCACACAGCTCCCGCGCTACTCTCCATTGGAAATGAATGACCGGTCTGTCGCCTGTCGTTTGTCGGAGATAGTGGAAATCCGACTTGAAACGCAGTGGAAACGCCAGTACGATGAGGATAGTTTTCATTTTAGAACATAAACGCACAAGTGTAAATGTAGCCTTACATCTAAGGGGGCTGGGACGCATTCACACTACAGCCTCACGTGTGCGCCACTCTCTGGTTGTGTTCGACTTGACGCGGACCGACTGTGCAGACCGATTGGTGTATTACAGTACCACGAGAGCTAAAGAGAGCAGACTGCTCCGTGCGCTTTCGAATCGCTCTCGCGGATGATCGATCTGCGCCACGCCTCAGTCGAACACACCGGCAAGTGCTGCAGGCTTATTGGCTCACTGACGCTGATGAGATTAACCCCTTAGGTATCGAAATTTGGTACCGAACGACGAGACGTTTTTCGATACTCGATGGTATCGAGGCAATTCGGTCGGGGCCTAAAAAGTATCGAACTCGATACCCAGCCCTACACACAACATGAACCAAACTCAACATGTTGTGTAATGACATGCAACAACATTCTTTGTCGAGAACGTCTGTTTCCAGGACAGGGACAGAAACGAGAGGAACGGGTCACAATGACTGGAAGAGAGACAGATTCCACATTATGCAATCGAACATTAACTTTTTACAATAAAATGCACTAAATATGAGAAGCTGTCTGTTCACAGAAGCCAACCGCAAATTCACACTTCCCTCAGATGAAACTGGCGTTCAGTAAAGCCACAAATCTTTGATGGGGCCATCGTAACAAATATAATGTTATGCCTGGTATGAGGAAGAGAAAGAAAAGCAGGGAAAGAAAAGAGTGTGAGTAAAATACTGAGAAAGAAAACCTAAGGGTGCCTAAGCATTTCCCTCGAACTCAAGCTAATTGATTACTCTACATTCCTTTCAGTTGCTCAGCCCACCTGCTCCAAAACAGCATTATGGGACACAGAAATCCTTAGAGGGTAAAGGTGTATTTGATTACGCTTCTACACAAATCAGAAAGAAAACATTAACTGACTTCAAGCCATTTGTAGATTCTTCCTATGACTTAAGACTGAGCTTTGCAAAAACAATGCAAGATTAGGATAATTCCCCTGCTGGCTCTTTTACTGAGAGAGGAAACAGGATTTTTTTTTTTTTTAGGCAAAACCTTTCATTCTTCAATAGCCTAAAACAAAACTCAAATGCATTCATACAGAGAATCCATTGTGAAATGAGCGAGCAAATCTGATAAGAGCTGTTCTTTTCACAACACTCAAATCAAAGGAAACACATTTCATTCTGAATGCAGCATGAAGACTACAGAGCCATTAGAGTTTTGGACACAGTCTTGAATCCTATGCTTCTGCACTGTGACAAATGTGTCGACCAATTCCAGGAATTCATGAGAAGCATGCACTGCACATGGTGTTGAGAACATGCTAAAACTGAGGATTAAAAAAAAAACAGTACAACAGTAGTTTGAGTTTTAGTAAAACATATACATAGGTTAGGGATTCACAAACTTTTTCGTCAGTCAAACCCTTTAGTGTCCTCACAAACATTGGGGAAGATAGGGCATCCAATGTCACCAACATGAAAAAAAGAGAAAGCTATATATAATCTATGATTTAATCATCTATTTTTTCATAGATTTATTTTTAATTATTCAATTAATAATCTATATCTAAATGATTGTGATATTCCTCAAGTTTCTTTTAATAAATGCATCAGCTAAATGAAAAATATAACAAATATTACATTTGCAGTCTATAGCCTAGGTTGGTTCACAAAAATAATTTACTATGCAATAACATCTAAATTATAAATGTCAAAACTAGGGATGTCACGATTTGATTCGATTCATGATTTTGATTTCACGATTCGATTCCTTTTTTTAACAAAATGAGATTTAAGACAAATTATAAATTAAATGTGTCCTTTTATTATTGCTTGGACAAAATGCTGCACATTTCTTTGTGAAATTGAAATATAACACTATAATATAATACTAATATAGCACTTGTAAATTATTGCTCTTTTCTTGGTTTTGATGCTTCTATTGTCCTTATTTGTTAAACGCTTTGGATAAAAGCATTTGCTAAATAACTAAATTCTAATATAATGTAAATGTAAATAACTATATATATATATATATATATATATTTTTTTTTTTATTATTCTCCCTTGTCCAAACAAGTCTGTCACATGACCTCAGTCCTTTCCCTGTCGTTAGGGCTCGTAAGGGCTGCTCAAAAATGGCATAATTAGGAATGAATGTTCTGCAGTAAGCACACATCCCCAAGAATGACAGCATCTGTTTCTTTGTAACTGGGGTTTATTTTTTTTATTTTATTTTATTTTTTTATTATTATTATTATTTATTTTTTTTATTTTTTTTGGGGGGGGGAATTTCGAAATTTGAAGCAAAAACAGAATAGTTTGACTTCAGTTTTATGAAACCATACATAAAATATATCTGCATGAAACAGCAGACGAGCTGAATGAGACGCAGATTCACTCTCTGCCAGCAGGTGGCGCTTACAGTGTTTCCTTGGTTTCCGCTGTAAACAAAGCAGTGCTGCACTTATGAACTTTAATATGCATTATACATAAGCAAGATGAAAAGTAAGACCGGAAAATAACGGTAATTTTAATTTGTTAGACTATTTTATCTACAGCTCGTTAGAGGTAGAATTCTTTAGTGAAATAAAGATGATATTTATTGAAATGACTTCGAATTAATTAAGGAGAGAGAGAACAAACGAGCTCGTCAGTTTAATTACAAAAACCGCTAAGTTATCACCTCATTGCTGAGAAATATATGTAGCTTTTAGCTGTTGTATTTTCAAAATTCACGGGGCGGGGGTTGAAAACCAGCTGCTGAATGTGCAATTTCTTACCTATAAAAAGTTTCCATCTCAACAAAACGCGAGCGCATACAGCATGCCGGCATTAAAACGCCATTAAAAATCTTTATGAGCAAACGTGTCGCCCTTGCATTGGGAGTTCTGTGGAGAATTGGATATGTGTGTTTAGGCGTAGGTCGGATCGGATGTCCAGATATCAGATGTGTATCCGATTAAAATCCAAATTTGGAAGTGGCTCAGATTTGGATGCAAAAAAATCGGATCTCGTGCGGGGTTTTGCGTTTACACGTGTTCAACAAATTCCGATCTGTGTCAGATGTGAGCGAAAGATCGGATTTTTTGTGCCAGTGTAAACGCAGCCTAAGTTCCCCTCAGACATGCATTCATATAAACTCCTACCCCTAACTGAATCGCGATTTGTTTAGCATCTCAACCGATTTGAATCCTCACATATTTAAATTGACTTTCAACCGGCTCGCGGTTAATCGTTTCATCCCTAGTCAAAACAGAAGGAAGAAAGAAAGAAAGAAAAAGAAAAAGAGAACGAATGAGGTAATTAAGGCTTGGCTTAGCATTTTTCTTTCATTTTTAGGTTGTCCAGTTGTTATTCTGTGCAAATGGAGATTGCATAATATGCCTTTATAGTTGCTTATCCTGGAATAATGAGTAACACAGCAAACCACAAAACAAGTTTAATGTGTCCTCTTTCAGAAACAGAGAATATCACAAGACGACTGGTCTTCAATGAGCCCATGTTACACCTCTCTTTATCTCCTTGCACTGGCTACCGGTTGCGGCTCGAATCAAGTTCAAGACATTGATGCTTGCATATAGAACAGCCACAGGCTCAGCACCTGCCTACTTTCACTCACTACTACGAATCTACATCCCCTCCAGAAGTCTGAGATCCGCTAGTGAGCGACGCCTCATGGTACCATACCAGAGAGGCTCAAAATCACTTTCCAGAACATTCTCGTTCACCACTCCTGGCTGGTGGAACGATCTTCCCACCCCTATCCGGAATGCTGAATCCCTGACAATTTTCAAGCGACAGCTGAAAACTCATCTCTTTTGAAGCTACTTGACTTCATCATAAAATTATTATTATTTTTTTTAATTCTCTCTCTTTACTTATTCCTTCTCTTTCTAGCTTGTACTTATTTGAACAATGTCTAAGAACTTGGTATTACAACCACTTCATGTGTCTGTTTGCCTCTTTAAGAAGAATCGCTTTATGTATCCCCCAAATGACTAAATGTAAATGTAGAATGCCCTATTTTACTGTCATGATGAGTGAATATTGTCAAAAAATACTACACTAAACAGTGACTAAACACGACCCCTTTTAATACATGTTAACCAGGAGTCACTCTCATTTATAATCGCAGCATGCATCTAACACTAAAGATGCGGTTTAGTGCGGTTGTTTTGGCTATATTACTTTTTTGTCTCATGCAGCGCACTGCCTGTGTCCGAGTAACAAACGAAAAAAAATTAAATAAATAAAAATAAAAAGTGCATGTGATATTAACAGACGAACTACGTTCATATTTATAATTCCAAACAATCAGTAAGCGACAGGTGCTAGGAAACGCTGTTTGGTACTCCTTTATTGACGAGTCGGCTGCGGTGCGGCCAACTGAATGCGCTGCTTCTCTGCCGCTCACTGCACAGAACAGACGCCGAGAGAGGTGACACTTCTCCGGGAAAGTCAGACCTTGCATTCGCAGGACAGCACTGGCAAAATCTTCCAACTGAACCATAGCTAAGGTTTATCCAAAAAAAGTTGCTAGGTTTGTCAGTATGAATATTCTATGGAAAAAAGTTGCTAAAAGGGTCTGAAAGTTGCTAAATCTAGTGCAAAAGAAAGTCGCGCTCGTGTGTGTGATAGTGTTGGGTCTAGGGATGGGCGTATCCACTCAAAGTATCGATATATCGATACTGACACGAGTATCACTTCAGTTTCGGAACTTTCACGCTTAGTAACACATACAGCTGTTCCCTCACCACAGTGCACCAGTGAAAAGGGACCCCTTTCAAACAGTGTCGCGTTCCGAACGTTGTTTAAGCGACATACATACTGTATTGCGGTATTTTACAAATTCATATCATAACAAAATTAAACACCGGTATTCGGTATGAACCGGTATACCGCCCAGCACTAGGAAGTCACTTGACGTAGGTGTTGTGAGATGTGTGGCGCCGCCCTGGAGGGGAGAAGTGGACATGAGCTGTATTTGAGTTAGAGAGGATGTAAAACAGAAGTTGGTCAGGGGGTCCTGATGCACCCTCGTTAGGGTGGCTTCCTCAGGATATCCACAGAGGGCTGATGGAAGCATAAGGAAGGAGGCGTGCTGGGTGGAGAATGTGTTAAATTAACTAGAATCAGAGGCGGGAAGCAATGGCTCATCCAAAATCAAAAGCAGTTACTGTCAAGGTGCTTAAGTACTGCAGATATGGCCAGTCACTCTCCCACACATTGTCTAATGTTGAAGCAAACATATCTTTACTGAACACTGCTGCCTTATGCATAGTGTCTATCTGGCTTTCTTTACAGTTAGTATTAAGATCATTACGGTTTAAATCTGGTAGTAACAAGCTTCTCAAATTTATAGTGTGCTACTGTATGCTACATGCAAATACTGTAGCTCAAGCTTCAACAAAGCTGCTCCTATTTAAGAAATATTTGATAAGGCAAACAATTAAGATGTCAAAACTGTATTTCACAGATAATTTTCTCCTTAAAATCTTCACAGCCACAACATAACACAAATCCAAGAGGCGGTTGAAATGAGGGTGATGGGCTGTTAATTGACTTTGAAATGAATTTAGATGAGTGGAACCACATATAAATGGGGTTTGCTCACACAGACCGCACTTCAATGACAGGCAGACAGAGGTATTCTCATTAAGAGAGATCTACGAGCTTGGCATGCACAATGGTTAACCTCAGAGTGTAGTTCAGACTTTTAATTCGCAACTCAGTAGCCGCCAGTTCTACAAATGCTGTTTATCAACATTAGCATAAGATAGTAAATCTTAAACACTACCTCAAATGTAGCAATATATGCACTTACGAAAGCAAAAATGATCTTGCAACTTCAAAAATCTACTTAATGCCATAATAAAACCTTAGTTTTATAGACAGCGTGCCCACCAAAACAACATTTCATTCACTAGCAAGTCACATCTAAAAGGCTTGTAAAAGTTGAAAGTAAAACGACCCAGACCGTCAAATGGTCAGTTTAACTGAAACCATGTCTAGAAACCAATTTCTAACACAGCTGTGCTAGTTCTCTCTGGCTTGGCACTTAGTGGTCTGTTTCATCAGTTTACATTTATATCAATATTTAAAACTAATTTATTTATTAAGTTGCCTTGTAATGAAAGATACCATCATCTAGTCATCATTGTTGCGAAATAAAACCCTTCAATACGATACAATAATGACCAGCCTACTGTATATGATTCCTATACATGGTTACGAAAATGTCATTAACAAAAATTAGTTTGTATACAGTAAGGCATTCACTTGTGTTTGCTAAAAAAGTATAAACTAAGAGACACTGCAGCGCAAATGCACAGATTTGCTTTTGTAAAAAATCTAAATAACTGAAGCAAAGACAGAATATAAATTCTCCAAACTATACCACTACAGATGAAGGCCTCTAAAAAGAGCTCTTTAAAGCCAAAAGATGGAGGATTTGTTTAAAGCTGCAAGGATCATAAACAATAGCTGCAGTTTGTTGTTGGGGGTTGGGTATATCCAAGCTGAGAAACCTTCAGGTGCTACATCTGCTTGCACTGCAGGGCTATTTGTAAGAAGGAGTATACATGAGACATATTCTATGGAAAGAAAGAAAAAAAGACTCATCATCTTACAGTAACATCACAGGATAATATACGCCTGAGGGAAGAAGAAAGGGTGTGGAACTTAAAAGAGATTAATCATTAATGTGTGTCAGTGTTACAGTTTATCTAATCAGATTTAATAGAAACAATTATTTCTCATTAGGTAATCTCACTTTCCTGGACATAAAAACAACACACACACTTTTCAGATGCTTAATTCACACTGCAGCCATCAAGAGGCAAAGCCATTTTCACTGGAAATGCATGTTAGGGTTCTGAGAAAGTCTCAGGGAATATCTGTATGTAAATATCCACTTTAACCAATTTCCTACACAAGAGTTACAATTAAAGGTCCAATTAAAACAAAAAAGGACAGAGAATCCATGACTAGGCCTTGAGGACATTACAATGTGACCATCACTATTTAAGCTGGTCTCAATGGAAACATGAACACTTTGAACTGATTCATAAATTGTAACTAATAGGACCAGGTGAAATGTGCAAATAACAGACAACAGAGACAGCCTTGAGAGAGAATAGATATTAAGATCTTTTCCCAAACTAAATGCTATAGTGGCCAAGGAAATGTTTTTGTCCTGTAAAATAAACACTAAAGATGCATCAGTCTCCCCAAAACCTACAGGTCCTCGAAATGTTACATTTGTTACAGTTAAATCTCTTAGCTAACCAGTACAGAGAAAACACGTGGTTTATTTAATTATATACACACCAATATGGTAATATTTTTGCAATGCTCGTTTTATGGCCTGATAGTTTTCAATGTTGCCATGCAAGACTACTTTGCGAACGATTTAAGTCAACTTACAAGTAACCAGAACCACTAATTCCGTGTCTGAGTAGTTACTTATATAAAAATAACTTTGTAATATGCGGGATAATGTACATTCAGTTGGTCATTAGACTTAAAGTGAAACGACAAGGAAAACACATTTAAACTTCTGTGTCGTGTTTGAATTACGTTGCGTATCTGACGCCGCTCGTGCGCCGGGTGATAATAATAATAATAATAATAAACACTTCAGTTACATACCATGTGATACGATTCCCTGGAGATTTCTAAACTTCTCACTGCCTCTCACCAGGTCCAACCATACAACTTTAAGTGTCTATTCGCAGCGGGCAGAAAGTTAGCTGAGGTTGTCCTGACGCTCCTGCAGGCTGCTTTAACATGCGCTTGGCATCAAAGCACAACCACTACACACACAATGAGCTCCAATAAATTAAGCCCCTTGGGTTGAAAGACTTTTCTCAAGTTGCCTTCCTGTGACACCCCTCCCCCAACTCCGAACTTACCAGCATCCCCATCACGTCCGACCAGAGCCGGGAGAAACTGTCCGATGATGCGCCGCTGGCCGCCTGCGGCTCCTCGGGAGAAGACGCTTGATCCTCCTCCATTGCCAAACACTGATGGATCTACAGCCTCAAATTTCAAGTTGATGAATGTTAATCCCCAAACCATAAAATACGTCCAGAAGTCTTTTAAATCGGAGTTAGTAGGCTATCTCGCTATTCCGTGGTGCGTGTTCAAAAGTCGATGCGAAGTATTCCGTTAAAGAACAGAAATACATATTCATCAGTTGATATCGCTGATATGTTTTCCATTTGAATCCAGCTGAGCGGACACCGTACAGAGAAACTTCAACTCAAGTATAGCCGGACAGATTTCAGCGATTCACTTGGCACTTCGTCGGTGCGAACCAACCCAAACTTTAGGGGATTCTCTTTAGTGTGCAACATAAAAAGACTTAATCATTACAATACGTAAATAACATCAAAGCCAGTCCCTGTTAGACAAACAATGTTCCGAAGTACCCACGACAGCACAATTCAGGAACAACACTGATGAAAACGCCCGAAGCGGATTTTTGCGCTCGAGTTCTCTCCAGCCCCCCCCCCTCTCCAGCGTAATGGTTTACTACGCCCAAACAACTGAACACACGGCTCTCGCGCTTCACTGCCACAAATGGGACAAACGGATCCTCACTAACTTCACCAAGCGTTGACGACACACACAGAGACCTTTGGAAAAGGGAATCTCTCCTTTGGCTTTTCCAGCAATACTTTTGCTGCTATAAACAGACACAAAAGAACAAAGCGACATTTTGCTCACAATGCATTCGAAAACAAAAGGCCATGAGAAAATGATTTCATAAGCATGACGTTATCCATTTTCTATTCATAACACTTCAAAGCACACCTCTGAAAGCTTTACACACAGCAGTGTACTCAACCTTTTTGACACAACCCCAAGGTTAAAGCACCCATTCACTGACACAAAAACATGTTCTCCTTAACTCATACTGGATGTCGTTTAGCATTATAAGTAATTGAAAAAAAATGGGATGAAATATTTAAAACTAAGTTTTGAAAGCAGTCTTTCAGATAAGTTAAATTGCTGTTATTGCAACAACAACAACAAAAAAACTTTTAATGTTGAAACATTCTGTCTAATATATGTTAGCTCAAACTAAACAAAACTACAAAAAACATTCAGTCAAAGTTAATTTAGTAGGTAAAACAAGACAGTAATTTTACCCTCATGTAACATAATCTTTCAAGAAGATCTTGTAATGTGGCATCTGACCATTCTGGATGTCCTTCAGGGAAGATTTAAAGGCACAGTGGTTTCACTAATCTAACTAACCTCTGAGCCCTTGTGTAATTTGAGCTGCAGTAAGCCAGACGACAGGACAGAATTGAATAAATGTGCACGTTCAAAGCTGTGGATGCCTTGGATATTTCTCCTGTCATGCCTGTCTATTGCAAAAAAAGTGGCTAAACATGTCTGTTCTTCTTCTCTCCTCTTTCTCCTTTCCTTCCCAGAGACACATTCTCTGAAACATCAACAGCTGTCTAGTCTCGTGACAGATGACAGAACAGCCTGAAAGAGAGATAGAGGGAAAGTGAGAGCGAGTCCCTCTTGTTCAATGTGAGAATTCTTCCATTTGTCATACAGGGGCAGAGAGAAAGCATCCATATGTGCAGATCACACATAGACATCTGAGTAGTACAGTATGTTTAATTCTCAATGCAAACTTATAGTGGTTTACACAGCTTTTGTAAGCACCATCTACATTAGGCTATACTAAATTAAAGTCACCTCTCACATAAAGACAAATATACACACGCTTAATTAAATTTGTGCATATTATACATATACACGCTCAATGAAATTCATACATATTGTAGGTAGAGGTAAAGAGGGAATGGCTTTTCCAGACAGGGACTCTAAAACAGCTGCTAAACAGGCTTAGTGTTTACAGCCTAAACATATAAAACACATGCTCAGCGCTCTTTCAACCAACACACGTTTACATGATCTTTAATGCTTACATACTCGTATACTGTACAGGTGCATTAACGTTTTAAAATTCTCTGCGGAACAAGGTTTGATCCGATATTCTGGAAGTGCTTTACCTGATGTCTGCTACTATATGTGTGATTAGTGTAACGTTTGCTTAAAAAGTGGCTGTCAATCAATTTGGATCAGAGAGGACCGGGAAGAGGTCAAAGCATCAGGTCACCGTGTGTTTGTAAGGGAGTTCCCTGCTGAGTAAACAGAGTTTCTAACAGCACTGAATGGCAGAGCAAAGGTAATGCTCTATTGTTGAGATGCCTTCCGGATTCGAGGCAAAGCGTGTTGTTAAACTAAAGGGCATGTAACCTACAGGGATTGCAAAACACTTCCACACAATACTTCAAGAAACACTTAACTCAATGCCAGACTGCAGGGGGCCAGTAGAGCATATAGACCTTAAGAAGGGAAAGTCAACACAGCTGCACCCGATTTACACCACCTATAAATATAACCAATATCAAATATGGGAAAGTTGCTCTATAGGCTAAAAACACACGAGTCTGTCATTGTCTGCAATGAGATCATAACAAACGGTCATTCCAGACATACTGAGTCTGAATAGCACTGACCTGTAAAACAGGGATTATGCATGCAAAGCACGCACATTTTTTTTAACCAAACAATTATTGGATGCTGCACAAATAACTGATTATGTAACTTGAGACTACTGTGTGTTCTAACACCATCAACATTCAAACATTTTTCTGTATTTTCGGCACAGATATTTGGGAAATCATTTGTTTATCTTTTCTGCTCATCTCTCTCGCTGCACCTGTGGTGCGGATGGTGTTGTTGTTGTGTAAGACACACACAGTGGCTCTCTTGCAGCGCTCTGATTGGTATTCCAGTGATCCACATGCTCGGTGGCGGAACTACTGGTGCCAGTTTGGCCCAGCTCACTGGATCTGTTTATATGGAAAGTGCCAAAACGATGGCCACCTGCAGCATGTGGTTCTGTAGTTCTTCTATGATAAGTCAACTAAAGTTATGAAGTATGGATATGTGCATTGAGCATCAAGCCCATGGTGATGCTGGATGTTTGGATATGCAGAAGCTAAGGATGAAAGAAACATATTCTTTAAAATAATCTGAAATAAATAAGGAATTCAATTAAGTAATACATTCTTTTATTCAGAATGGATGCATTACATTTATCAAAAATGGCAGTAAAAGCATTTTTAATGTTGCAAAAGAGAATTTCTGAAGGATCATCTGACACTGAAGAGTGTAGTAATGGCAACTAAAAGGTCAGCTTTGCTATCACAGCAATAAATTACATTTTAAAATATAATTATTTGTATTTTTGATCAAATAAATACAGCCTTGGTGAGCATATGAATGTCCATTCAAAAACTAAAAATTATACTGCCCCTTAACGTCTAAACAAAAGAGAAGAAAACAAATAGCCTATGGTATGAAAAAGTGGGTTACCTTATCTGAATGTAATCTTAGATATTTGGACGATAAAAACACTTGCAAACTTGATTAAAAGCAATAAACAGAGTCAGTGACCACACACATTTAATGACTTTCTGCAACAGGATATGAGCCGTCACTTTAATTAAACTGACACTTATGAGCGTGTATTCAATCTATACAAAATAAACACTTTATAAGATGTTTGTGTACAATCTTTACTGAAAATGGTGTAAACAATTATTAGGCATTCTGTTTAAATCATTGTGAAGGAATAAGCATATTCCATAGATTCCAGAAATCATGTAAAGTGTTTCATCCTGTGGAATTCACCCAATGACACACAGCACTGTCAGAGATCAAGAAAGTGTCATGTTACCTCAGGATCAGTCATAATCAGTCAAACAGAATACTCTCAGAAGTGGAAAAGTGTGTTTTCTGGTTCATGCTGGTAGTAGGAAGGCTTCACTCCAGTTGCTCTGAACGACATACAGCTTCAGAAAACAAATGTGCTATGCTCTGTGTGAGAGATGCATGTTTGCTTCAAATCTCAAGGCAAGATGAGTATTCTGCTGTCTACGGATGTTTATCCTGATCACGTCTACATGTTGATGTGGCAAAAACACAAAAGTAATCACAGTAATCAGAACTGCACTTCCTCCCCAGACATGAGGGATAAATGTAAAGAAAGTTAAAAGAGGAAACCCTTATAATATCATACACACACACACACACACACACACACACATAAATGACCGCTGTAATTGTTCATAAACATCTTTGCTTAAACTTGGTATGTCCCCTTAAGTCACTCAAGGTGTTTCAGAGAATTATTTTCCTAAAACACTTGCTTTTGTCATTACATCTCTAAACTCCTTCAGCATTCCAGGCACTGGAGGGTACCGAAATGCCGGGATCATTTATCCCTGTTTTGCTCATGACTCAGTAAACCGCTATTAGCTGGAGTGTTTATTTCAGTTGCATTACTCTGGCACACTGGAACTCGGCATTTGAGCCATCCATGTGCAGTCGTCTGGAGATTTGCTGCTTTAATCGTGGTACGGTTGCTAATCGGTATGGTGTGAAGAAAAACACAATGAGACGTGAATCCACATGTTCATTATATTGACAAAAAACGATGTGTTTTGTGAACATTCTGTGAACATCTGCAAATATATTTTACAACAGACTAGCTGAGGCTTTAATTCCATTCATCAAATGACATACATTTAACTTTTGATGGAATAACAAACCATAAATCAAGATTCTGATCTTTCTAAAGAGCAGTGGCATGCTGTCCACATGATGACACCATAACATTGCTATTTGTCTGTTAAATCTGTCATCCTGGGATTAATTTCTCCCTAAGGAAACTTAGTCTAGGGCAAATAATCTGTTTTACACAACAATGTGCACAGCCACCAGTGAGCCTAATGTAATCATAGCGTGAGCTATTCATTTCCACACAGAGCCCCCTGCTGGTTGATAACACAACTGCAGGCTAAATGTACCAATTTGGAAAATCAGTAAGAACTATAGTCAGAGCACTGAGATTCGTCCAGAATGAAGATAAAATTATGTCCTACTAATAGTTATGCTATTTTATTAAGATATAATAACCGTTGTGCTGCTACATATTTTTTGTGGAAACCATGATACATTCACATTAATAAAAAAAAACTGCATTTAAAATAAATGACCTTGAAAAAGTAAAACTCTTCACTGTCACTTTTGATCAATTTAATGCATGCTTGATTACAAAAAAAGTATTTTGCATCTAGTTTAACCCACAGAAATACTAGTAATGCTGCACATGTCAACTATGTCAGTACGAAGGAGATAAGAAACATGTTTGATGCTGGTTTTCCAGTGACTTCATGAGTTTTTTTCCACAGGGTGTCCCACAGCTAGTCACTATGAGAACTGCACAGACCCATAGCAATTAATAAATGCCTGACAGAATCTTTCACATCCTCGTGAAAGACCCAGATGTGTGTAATCATCACGAGAACAAACAGCTGCTCTCCACACATAGGACTTAGCAGCATATAGCACATAGCACAAACATCATTTACAATGTTTCAACGGCTATTTTTGACCCACTGAGCTGTTGTTAAAGGAATACTCTGGGTTTGGTACAAGCTAGTGACAGAACTTGTAGAATAAAGGCCTGCTCACACCAAACACAATACATTTAACAAATCCAGACAACAACTATAACAATAACAGCACAGAGGAATGATATTGTGTGAATCATTCCATTATAAGAGACGAGTCAAAATAGTTTTTTTAGTAATCACCGCCATTATGCCACAAATGCTTAACTCAGATTGAACACAGATTATTACTTTAAATCATTCAAAAACATGGGTCAAATGCACAATAAGTATGAATGCCTGTCCAGAGCATGCTATGCAGGGTTGCGCCACACCATCCTGGAAGAGAGGCCAGTCCACCAGATGCTGGTGTTTGTCTGTCTCTGCTTCCCACCCACAACAAACAGGCCTGTTGCCACAGCAACCAATCCACTGGAGAATGAAGTTACATTCAAGAAAAATGCTGTACTGATTTGGAGCTTTACACACAGCCAATCTGTCACACCGACAGGCTTATTAATATTCATAAACACACTTCTGCACAACATACAAACACAGTTTCAGTGGAATGCAGTCGACTTTCTGCACACAATAGAATGATGGAAAGATAAGGATAAGAAAACACATGTTTTTGTTTCTATCCGGGGCGGACTGGCCATCTGGACGTTCTGGAGTCGGCCTGGCTGGTTCATCGTCAAAGAAAAAGTGTCAGATTAAGTGACATTGACGGTCAAAACAAAAGGGAGCACTAATGCAATCTATTTTTGCTTATAAGAAACCGAAACTGACACGAAGGAGATGGGCTTGTGATGGCAAGCAAAAGACATGAAGATAAAGGTGGTTGGGAGAAGCTAAAAAAAATCGAACAGATACACCAGGTTACCTTTGCCCGCCTCTCTCACTATATACAGCATGTAGCCTATAGCACTGTAGTGAAATTCCAGGACACCCCTAGTCCACTAGGCTATTTATCACTCTGCATTGTCTGGCATGAATATTCCATTAATTCATAAAGAGACAGCAACAATTCTACAACGGTTATGTTTGAGAGCTATTGAGTTCGAAAATAGAGTAAATGAAGTAGCCTATAAGGTGATTAGTCTGATTAACATGACACACACACACACAGTAATTTGAATACTAAAATTGAAGAATTATGTTGTTTCAGTTTTCTAGATCCTAGGTTTATGTTTATCATTGTCATGTACATTTTGCATTCTGCTCTTTTTATGTAGATTTCAAGTATTTTAGTTCATACAATAATACATTTATTTCAATCCTGTTGAAAAAAAAATAGAAACTATCACATAATTTGTAATGGTTTTACTGGTTATAATGAAAATTGTATTGGTTTTAACGGAAACTGTAATGGTGCCTGTTGGTCTCTACTGGTAATTGGTCACCTTTTATTCATGGCTTTTGTTAAAGCCACTAAATCCTAATGTAATATGTCCCAAAACACACTACACGAAACCATTATTTAATGGTTTTAATGGTTAAAAGCTGATTGTTTGTAATGTTTTTGATGGTATTTGTAGTGGAAATCATTCAAATTTCTGTGATGGTTTATTGTTTTTGTCAGCAGGGTCACCATGGGTTTTGTTATGTTGTTTGCCATAAATGCGATAGGATTGCTGTAATAATGTGAGATAGTAGCGACTGTCTTTAGTTGTGGTGGGCCTATTTGGGAGAAAATCCAGGGCCATATTTTACTAGATTTATTAGACTTTTACATTTACTTTTATTAGAATTCGAAGGCAGAAAGTAGACAATAGGAGTATTTTAGGCCTTAGCAATCTCCTAAGAACCACAAGCAACCACTTAGAGCAACTACGCATTTGACCATCATCTCTTAATCCTCCTTTTCTACAGAGAAAATGAAGAGAGGAAGAGGAAAAGAGGAAGGCGAGGTGGGGAGACAGAATCAGCAGGCGAGAAATTGAGTTGACTACCTGCCAAATGCAAGCAGAGGGGAGGAGGACACAGGAGGGGTGGAGAGCAGGAGACCGATGGCCTGAGGCGCTTGGCTCAGGTTTGTTAGTGTGTCTACAGTAGAGTGGGGGAGTGATGAGAGCTCGCTGTGGCCACTGGCCATTGACTGTCATAAAAACATACTCGCTGCCGTCAGCGGTGATGCCGGGGATATAAACACTCTATGCCATGGGTACCTGTGTGTTTGAGTGTGGGTTGGACAGATCTGCTCTCGGCCTCAACCACAAGGGACAGACCACAGCTGATTTCAATGGAAACAGAAATAATATTTCAGCCATGGGTTTTGCACATTGAGTTCCACATTGAGGTTGATTACTCACTGACAAAGACTCACTGGGATGTGCTCTTTACCCTGAATTACATATAGGGCTCTTTAAGTCTATTTGATGTAAATTATTATTAAAACATGAAGTGTGTATATATATATATATATGTATACACACACACACACACACACACAATGATAGAACGATGATAGATTTAATTCTGATTCAATCACAGTTTTTTCTTTTAAACATATTGCTTTCTGTTATTTTCTCCTTCATTTTTTTTCACTTCACTGGAATGATTAATTCATTCAAGTTCACAAGCGCAGTTTGCACTTGTAAGGAAACAGCTCCCCCTGGGGTCATGAAAGCAAACCCAGAGAGAGAAAACACACACACACACACACACACACAGTGTTGAGAATGTGGTATAGTGTCGTTTTTTTCCCATTTTTCACCAACAAAATCAACAGCTCTAAACACACAAATGTCTTTACCAGGCTTACAATAAAATCTCCATGAGTTTACAGAATACAAGTTTTACTGCTTACAACCATCATTTATTAAAATAAAATAAAACAGACACCACTCACATAAAACAAGTCATAGCTGTTATTTTTAATAACCTCACAGACAGATTAAACAGGGGTCCTTAGGTTTGTGGTTAGGGAACATGAATGCTCAAATATGGGCTGCTGCGATGAAGCATTTGAGGTCAGACACTCAGAACTCAATCTCTCTCACACACATTTGCATTTGTCAAACTCATTGCCCTCAAGCAAGTAGGGATGAATCTTTTACAAAACATAGTCTTGAATTTAATATCTGATTGTATGAGGCACTGTAAAGAGCAGATAAACAAACATCTCTGACCACACATTCTACTTGAGGAGGCACAAGTACCTGTTACTGAATATGAAACTATTTATTTAACAATGATGCCTTTAATCAAATTGCTGTAGCTTTCATTATATTAAATTGTTGCTTTGCAGTATTTTGCTTACTTGTGGTGACAAACTGCCTCTCATATCTTATTACTTTTATCTCTAGCATTTTCCTCAATGAAAAGCCTAAAAACTAAAATAAAAAGATGAAATAAAAGATCATAAGAGTTAAACAAAATTATACCTATACTATTTGACTATTTTAGATTCATGTGCTTAGCTATCATGTATAGTTTGGGCTTGGTAAGATTTTAAATGTTTTTGGAAGTCTCTTTCTTCTCCCCAAGGCTGCATTTATTTGATCAAAAATAGAATAAAAACAGTGATATTGTGAAATATCATTACAATTTAAAATAATTTTCTATTTTATTATATTTAAAATTACTCCGCGTCTAATACGCTAACTCTTACTAACCCCAACTTTTGAACAGTAGTATAGGCGCTAAAAGTTGCTAATACAACATCCAAAAATCTTCTCGCCCAATGCACTTTTCCTGCTTGTGTGCTAGTTGGCATCCTCAGAAAGCTCCTACTCTATTTACTCAGGCAGACACCCTCTGTCTGGTTTGATAATGCCTGGGGGAGAGACAGAGATGGGCTGGGCTTTGATTGCTTCTGGCTGCCTTTGAAAGCGTGCAGTGCAGGGCAGTTCAAGAGATCACAATCTATTCCACAATAAATCATCTAAACAGCGCGCCAGCCAAAATCAACTCAAGACCTTCCTTATTAACTCAGTGCCAATGCTGATGTCAACTATGGATCAGTTATGTTAAAGGTGAAGTATATATTTTTTCTATAATAAATACTTTCTCATATCCCAGCTTAAAGGAAGTTGCTAATACAACATCCAAAAATCTTCTCGCCCAATGCACTTTTCCTGCTTGTGTGCTAGTTGGCATCCTCAGAAAGCTCCTACTCTATTTACTCAGGCAGACACCCTCTGTCTGGTTTGATAATGCCTGGGGGAGAGACAGAGATGGGCTGGGCTTTGATTGCTTCTGGCTGCCTTTGAAAGCGTGCAGTGCAGGGCAGTTCAAGAGATCACAATCTATTCCACAATAAATCATCTAAACAGCGCGCCAGCCAAAATCAACTCAAGACCTTCCTTATTAACTCAGTGCCAATGCTGATGTCAACTATGGATCAGTTATGTTAAAGGTGAAGTATATATTTTTTCTATAATAAATACTTTCTCATATCCCAGCTTAAAGGATTAGTTCACCCAAAAATGAAAATTAGCTCATAAATTACTCACCCTCAAGTCATCCTAGGTGTATATGACTTTCTTCTTTCAGACGAATCCAGTCGGAGTTATATAAAAAATTGTTTTTGATCTTTCAAGCCGTTTAATGCCGCTCAGCGGGTGTTGCATGCATCAGTCCAAAATAAGTTAAAGGGGT